>NW_004797858.1:381622-384461 GCF_000002075.1 Aplysia californica | reverse complement strand
TGATAATAATAATAATGATTATGATAATAATAATAATGATAATGATAAATATAATAATAGGTCGCATTTGTATAGCGCAAATTCCTACCCAACAGCAAACTGTTTAACTAAAACGGAAACCATCCTATGTTTTTTGGGTCAACGTGTCTGGTCGTGTTCCAGGGCAAACGAGGGTCAAGTGCAGGAAGTCCTGTCGTCGATCAGGGAGTCATCGGAGAGTGAAGGTCAGGGGTCAAACTCGTCTCTGGCCGCCTGCGGAGACGATCCAAACATGCCCACCCAGGACGAGGTGAGACGTACATCATGAATATTTATGGGGAAAGATGGGGACATTTTGGTGGTGTCTGTTCTTAGTTTAGCCCTGGCGTGTGCAAATTATGGCCTGTGGGCCAGATTCAGCCAGCAAACGGTTTCAGTCTGATCTGCGAGTCGAACAAGTGATTAAAAATAAATGTGGCCCACAGGAAGTTGATAATAAAAACAATGCAACGCACAATAATACAACACAACAGCATGCAATAACACAACACAACACAAAATGACACCGCACCATAACACAACACACAACACAGCACAACGCAACACAACACAACACACCCTAACCTGACACAACAACACGACACAACACACAATAACACGACACAACAACACAACACAACACACCCTAACACGACACAACAACACAACACAACACAACACACCCTAACACAACACAACACACCCTAACACGACACAACACACAATAACACAACACAACACAACACAACACACCCTAACACGACCAAACACCACACAACACACCGCAACACAACACACCACACAACACAGCACAACACAACACACCCTAACACAACACACAACACAGCACAACACAACACACAATAACACCACCCAACACAGCACGACACAACACACAATAACCCAACACAACACCACACAACACAGCATAACACCACACAACACAGCACGACACAACACACAATAACACAACACAACACAACACAACACACAATAACACCACACCTTTAGCTTGACTGGAATTTCCTTTTGCCTCTCTCAGGTGGTGAAGAAAACGGAGAAAGTTACCAAGAAAATCCAAGAACTGCTGGTGTCGGCCCAAGAAGGGAAACACAACAGGTAAATCAGATCTTGCTTCCACTTGCCATCAGATAGCCGCGGACATTTTGTGTGTGTTACAGCTGCTGACATTTTGTGTGTGTTACAGCGGTGGACATTTTATGTGTGTTACAGCCGCTGACATTTTATGTGTGTTACAGCCGCCGACATTTTGTGTGTGTTACAGTGGTAGACTTTTTGTGTGTGTTACAGCGGTGGACATTTTATGTGTGTTACAGCCGCTGACATTTTGTGTGTGTTACAGCCGCCGACATTTTGTGTGTGTTACAGTGGTAGACTTTTTGTGTGTGTTACAGCCGCTGACATTTTGTGTGTGTTACAGTGGCGGACATTTTGTGTGTGTGTGTGTGTGTGAGCGTGCATGCTTTGATGCGTTGTTGTTTGGCTACAGGTGTGCGTTTATGTTTGTGTTTGTAATGATGCTGTTGGCGTCACGTGGTCACGAAGTTCCCCAACACTCTCGCCGTTTGAATTGTCTCGGTGTTAACGTATGTGTTTGAGATGACGCTGTTGGAGGAAGTTGATGTGTGTTTTTGTGTGTGTGTGTGTGTGAGAGAGAGAGAGAGAGAGAGAGAGAGCAGCCGCTACCTGTCTTCACTTTGTCCTTGAGTTTCGCCTGGCGTGTTTCCCTTTGGTTCTTCTCACCGTAATGTGTTTGGGGTAGCTGCCAACCTGTAGGTCAAACAACAGTTAACACATGTTTGAGGGTCTGAGTATTTAACACTTACAGTACCGACAGTGACTTTAGTCGCCAGGCCGTAGTGTGCACTCACTTCCGCTGGAGACTTTAGTCGCCGACACAACCAGGCACACTGAAGTAAGTACCTAAGTAGGTTACTGTATGTGATAGCTGAATTGTTGAAGAACCTCTATGAATTTTTTAAGCGTGTTTCTTGAGCTGCCAAGGTTTTTTAATTTTAAAAAATTCTACCACGGCTTCAGCGTACTAAACTGGTGCAGTACCCAAGGGTTTTTCACTATAGGAGCCTTCGGTACTGGAAGTGTTAAGTCCGTTTTTGTATCGAGAAAATAATTATTCTGTTTTCTAGGATTACTCCTCATGGACTAGCAGATTTTGAAGAAAAATATTGCGAACTTTCAAGACAGGATTTGCTGATAATGATGAGAATGCAGCTTATAAAAAGTCAATTAGAGAGGCCACATAATGTTGCTACAGGTGGTCTACTTTGAATAGCTGGAATATATTTATTAAATGCAGAGAATTGTGCTTGTGAAGGGTTTATGAAGGGTTTAGAAGAGAGTCACTGGGCCAATGCCTCCCATCTTCTTGACTCGCAATGTTGATAATTAAAGTCTGGGTTTTTAGTTAGTTTTGAGAAGTTGGCAGCTATGTGTGTGTGTGTGCGTGTGTGTCTGTGTGTGTGTGTGTGCGTGTGCGTGTGTGTGTCTGTGTGTGTGTGTGTGTGTCTATGTGTCTGTGTGTGTGTGTGCGTGTGCGTGTGAGTGCATTTGTGTGTGTGCGTGTGTGTGTGTATGTGTGTGTGTGTCTATGTGTCTGTGTTTGTGTGTGTGTGTGTGTGTTCCATTTATCTGCATGCCAGTGAAGTCAAGCGTCGATGTTGTGCCCAGTCTGTGTTCATCCTGTGGCTTACGTATGCGCATTTATCGTTTTTCTCATATATATATACTATAACATATGTATACGTGTCACTTTCATTTGTTTTTCCTTTGACGATCAGTG
>NW_004797858.1:372686-380229 GCF_000002075.1 Aplysia californica | reverse complement strand
ACCCGCTGCTCACCACATCATATGTGAGGCGGCGTGGTGAAATCAGGCGCTCGTGAAAATAACAAAATCGGAGAAACGCATTTTTCTGCCAGTTTGGAAATTTTTATCAAATTTTTATGTTTTGGCTAAACCTCTTTTACGTCCATATAAAAACCACATTTCCATGTGAATGTTACTGAAAAACATTCATTAAAGGCACAAAATATGTCATTTTTCTGTTTTCAAAGACTCTTTAGCTATTGGAGTTAACAAAGTTGGTGGCCATTTTATCGCTAATTTCACAACTGAAACCAGGCGACCTCACTTCCTTCAATCGCAGATATCTTGACGTCTATTCAAGATAAATGGATATTTATTTCAACCGAAGCAAGGTAAATAAATCTACTTTTAGATGATACCAATAACTTCACATTCCCAAAAATTGACAAGCGCCTGGTTCCATCTCGTCGTGACCTTAATTCATCTTCAGATTTTTCTCATTTGGGAATTATTAACATGTTAGCCCTCCACCCTGTCAGCTCACTCTTCCTCCACACTGTTTGTGATTTCTTTTTTTTTATGTAGTACCTCTGTGAGTGGTTGACGGGTGCTCTGGTGTGGTTTGCTCCTTCTTCCCTTCCTATCAAACTTCTATCGTCCTTATCTCTCCTCCTTCTTTTTTGTGTTTGTTACTCCCTTGTAACACCTCTAATCTTTGTCGGCACTTATATGACCTTATTGTGTTTCAAGTGCCGTAAAACACTTACTAAAACAAAACTTTAATAACTCTTTTGTAACTCCTCTGATCTTCGTCTGCACTTATGTGACCTTATTATGTAGCAAGTGCGGTAAAACTCTTACGAAGAAGAATAGAATAAAAAAAGTGTAGTACCTGCGTCTGTGGTGTCGTGGTGAAGCTCTTGGCTGTCGCACACAGGAGGCCGTGATAGGCAGGGTGGGAAGCCAGTCTCCTTAATTATCTAAATTTACCACATTCCATTTAACAAATTGTTTTAAATATCGTACCCCATCACTTCACTTCCCGTCATTATGTCCAGGAAGTTTGTCATTTCTTTGTGGTGTATTTCTGCTCCATCACTTGACTTCCCGTCATTATGTCCAGGAAGTTTGTGATTTCTTTGTGGTGTATTTCTGCTCCATCACTTGACTTCCCGTCATTATGTCCAGGAAGTTTGTCATTTGTGGTGTATTTCTTGTGGTTTATTTTTTTTGTTCACTAACCATCATTGTCACTATTGTCCTAGATATTTGTGATTAAAAAGAAAATTTTGGGGTCTCATATTTGTGCCCCATCTTTTTTCTCATCATCATCATCATCATCATTATCATCATCGTCACCACCATCGTCATCATCATCATTATCGTCATCATCATCGTCACCACCACCATCATCATCATCATCATCATCATCATCATCATCATCATCATTATTATCATCATCACCACCATCGTCATCATCATCATTATCGTCATCATCGTCGCCACCACCATCATCATCATCATCATCATCATCATCATCACCACCATCATCATCATCATCATCGTCATCATCATCATTCGTCATCATCATCATCGTCATTATCCATGCTGTTTGTTATTCTTGTTTTTTATGGTGCTTATACCCTATCATTCCACGTATCATCAATATTTTCCACCGTGTGTTTGTGATGGATTTGTCCTATCAGTTTGCATCATCATCATCATCATCATACGGCTTATCAACTTGTGGCTTCTAGTACCGCTGCGCAGTATCAGTATCATGTACAAGTATATCAGATGCTTTTGCTTTTTGAAGTATTTGAAGACTTAGATTTTTAATTTTTTTTTTTTTTTCATTTGCCTTGTCAGTGACCACTTTATGATTTTGCTGATTTTTGTGCTGACTTTTTTTATTTTCTTTTCTGTGTGTTCCCTTAGTTCCAGCAGTTTTGGCTGACTTTTTGAAAGACATTTTGCGTTTATTTTCACGTCGTTCCTGTGTGTCGTTGTTGCATTGTTGGCTTTTGTGAGGGACATATCCTGTTCTGCGGGTGGTTGGCGGGTGCTCTGGTATGGTTTGCTCCTTTTTTCGTATCAAACGTCTATTGTCTTTTTCCTTCCTCCTCCTCCTTTTTTGTGTGTATGTTACTCTCCTGTAACACGTCTATTCTTCGGCACTTCTATGACCTTATTGTGTTGCAAGTGACGTAACACTCTTACTAACACTAAATATCCTGTTCTCGGAAAATCTGCTGTAGTCCTAGTCGTCGCGGTTTGTTCTCTCAAGTGTGGGGTCACTAGCGTCTGTGGTGTAGTGGTTAGGCACTTCGTCGTGCCACGCAGGAGGCCAGAGTTTGATTCCTGAGCGGGAAGAATTTTCATGGAATATCTCCTGTCTTTGTGCTGGGATGTTATGTCCCTCTCAGCTCGGGTTGGCCCTGACAGGCAGTGTGGAAGCCATGCCTCCAAAAGGATCTAAATTGAGTTGATGGGGGCGTAAATACACCTGTTTTGTATTTTAAAAGTACAGGGTCTCTCTACTGAATTTTGTGAAAAATCAAATCTTGGGATATTTGGGGGGGGGGGTTCTCCATTTCTCCTTCGTTTGTACGTTCTGGAACAAACAAAAAAATGTTCAAATCTCGAGAAAAGTAAATGAGAGAAAATCGTTATTTTTTACAGCTGGTTTCACCAGTCGCACCCAGTTCCTCTTGTTCAATTTCTTTTGTGTAGAAAGGTTTCCCTAACATTCGTGTTTGTGTGTAGAGAACTTACATAAATTCTTTCTTTTCAACGCAATAAGAAAAGCGTAGACTCTGGTGCCGTGGTCAACAATAGTAACATGGGCAAACTGGTGAAATGTTCTAATCTCCAAAAGCAAAATTTGTTCGGAGGTATAGATTTTTTAAAAAACCGTTTCATTGTTTTAGCAACTGAACCTACATGTTGTATCTTTTCTCCCTCTTTTCAACATTTTGATTTTGAATTTCGGCAAAATATTTCTTGAGCACATGCAAACGATTCACAGAGTAAGAAATTGCCTGCCAAAAATTAATAAAGATAAAAAGATTTTGGGATTAGTACATTTTAACAGCTGTCCAATGATAGGCATGTTTTGCTAAAAAGACCTAAAAATGTCTGTATCTGATGTAGAACGTGTACCTACAGGCATTGGTGGTAATGAATCCTTGTGTAGCCCCATTATCTCTCCTCCTTCTTTCTTTTCAATGTTCCTCTCTAGTGCCACCTCAAATCTTCAGCACTTACATGATCTTATTGTGTTGCAAGTGCCGTAAAACTCTTACTAAAACGAAATATAATCTTCAGCACTTACATGACCTTATTGTGTTGCAAGTGCCGTAAAACTCTTACTAAAACGAAACTAAGAACTCCCTTGTAATACCTCTAATCTTCAGCACTTACACAACCTTATTGTGTTGCAAGTGCCGTAAAACTCTTACTAAAACTAAACTAAAACTTCTCTTGTAATACCTCTAATCTTCAGCACTTATATGAGACTTCCTTGTGTTGCAAGTGCCGTAAAACTCTTACTAAAACTAAACTAAAACTTCTCTTGTAATACCTCTAATCTTCAGCACTTACATGACCTTATTGTGTTGCAAGTGCTGTAAAACTCTGACTAAAACTAAAACAAAAACTAAAACCCCTTGTTTCTTTCATCCAACACTTTGGTCGAACAGGAAACTGGGTCGGAGCGGCTCCAAGACGCCCGTGTAGTCCTGGTGGCCAGCGCCAGGCGGCTGCGGGATGAGTGCAAGTCCTGGCCACCCTCGCTGGAGCAGGACGCCAACCCAGACTTTCGGCTCAAGACCCAGCAGGTCATTCAGTACGCCTACGACATCGCCAAGGCAGCCAAGAAACTAGTGACTCTCTTCCAGTGATGGGCGGGGAGTGTGGCTCATTGTGTGTGTGTGTGTGTGTGTGTGAGAGTGTGTGTTGTGTAGTGTGTGTGTGTGAGAGTGTGTGTTGTGTAGTTGTGTGTGTGTGTGGGGGGGGGGGAGGTTTTTGTTTTGGTTTGGAGGTTATCTCTGTTGTAAATGAGAGAGAATGAGAAAAAATGAGAGAGAGGCGAGAGGGACAAGAAAGAAAGTGAAAAGGAAGAAGTGGAGAGTTTAGACTTTTTGGGTTGGGGTTGGGTTGGGGGTTTTTTTGTCGGTTTTTTTTTCTCCCATGTGTATTTGTCTGTATGAGAGACTAATACTGTAATTTGTGGACATTTTTTGACCGATATGTAATTGGCACTGGCTCGCAGCGTAGGTTTCGAGCCCTTGACTTGAGAGAATTGTCTGTGAATGCGATAAGGTTTTGGTGTAAGAGTCTTGTGGAGGGCTTGGGTTGGAGTGGATTATTGTCAGCTTTTGTTAGTGCGATTGTTGCTGCTGCTTTTTTTTTGATAATGTGGTTTTTGTTGATGTTGTTGTTGTTTGATAATGTGGTTTTTGTTGTTGTTGTTGGTTGATAATGTGGTTTTTGTTGATGTTGTTGTTGTTGGTTGATAATGTGGTTTTTGTTGATGTTGTTGTTGTTGGTTGATAATGTGGTTTTTGTTGTTGTTATTGTTGGTTGATAATGTGGTTTTTGTTGTTGTTGTTGTTATTTTCGTTCTGGAAGAGAAATTTTGGTTGTTGTTGTTGCTGTTGTGGAAGAGAGGATGAAGGACGATGCGGTTGCTCTACTGGGTTGGGTTTGTTTTTTGGGGGGTTTTTTGCAGTGTGTTTTGAAAGGCTTTTTTTTTTTTTTTTTCTAAATGTGGGTTAGTGTTGTGTAACCTGTCATTGTTGGTAGTCCACCCTCAATCTGGACATGACTTTGGAGCGTGGGTGGTTGGCGGGTGCTTTGGTGTGGTTTGCTCCTTCTTTCCTATAAAAAAAATCTATGGTTTCTATCTCCCCTCCTTCTTTTTTGTGTTTGTTACTCTCTTGTAACACCTCTAATTTATCTTCGGTACTTATATGACCTTATTGTGTTGCAAGTGCCGTAAAACTCTTTACTAAAACTAAAGACTTTGGAGCCGTCGCGACAAAGTTCTCTTACAGCTGACTGTGCACTCTGCTCTCGTTGTTATGTTAGTGGGTGGTTGGCGGGTGCTCTAGTACTGTGTGGTTTGCTCCTTCTTTCCTATCAAACGTCTATCATCCTCCTTTTCTTTGTGTATGTTACTCTCTTGTAACTCCTCTAATCTTCGGCTCACTCATATATATATATATGGCCTATTTGTGTGTGTTGCAAGTGCTGTAAAACTCGTACTAAAACAAAAATCTCATTTGCTCTCTGTTCACACCGTGGGCACTAACAAAGGCTTGATAAATTGATGATGATGATGATGATGATGATGATTATTGTTGTTGTTATTATAATTTCTTGTTATTATTATCATTACTATTGATTTTGTCTCAGGCGTGGTTTCATTCTCTCCGTCATTACAATGTGGAACTTTGTACGATAGTCGTCGCTAAGGGGGAGAACTAACTCTTCCTTGCTCCAGGGGCTGTATGTGTGGTCATCTCTTCATGTGGTCTGTGGTCATCTCTTCATGTGGTCATCTCTTCATGTGGTCATCTCTTCATGTGGTCTGTGGTCATCTCTTCATGTGGTCATCTTCATGTGGTCATCTCTTCATGTGGTCATCTCTTCATGTGGTCATCTCGTGTGGTCATCTCTTCATGTGGTCATCTCGTGTGGTCATCTCTTCATGTGGTCATCTCTTCATGTGGTCATCTCTTCATGTGGTCTGTGGTCATCTCTTCATGTGGTCATCTCTTCATGTGGTCATCTCTTCATGTGGTCTGTGGTCATCTCTTCATGTGGTCATCTCTTCATGTGGTCATCTCTTCATGTGGTCTGTGGTCATCTCTTCATGTGGTCATCTCGTGTGGTCATCTCTTCATGTGGTCATCTCGTGTGGTCATCTCTTCATGTGGTCATCTCTTCATGTGGTCATCTCGTGTGGTCATCTCGTGTGGTCATCTCTTCATGTGGTCATGTCGTGTGGTCATCTCATGTGGTCATCTCTTCATGTGGTCATGTCGTGTGGTCATCTCATGTGGTCATCTTCATGTGGTCATGTCGTGTGGTCATCTCATGTGGTCATCTCTTCATGTGGTCATCTCTTCATGTGGTCATCTCGTGTGGTCATCTCTTCATGTGGTCATCTTTTCATATGGTCATCTCTTCATGTGGTCATCCCCTGATTCAGCAATACTTACTGTGTACAGCTCTGTACAGATACGCATGTTTTAGTAATTTCACCATTTGCATTTTGTGGCATTTTTACCTTCTTTTTTTTTCTTTTTCCTGCAACTCGGTAGACCACAGGTGAGGCATGTGGACAAAATCACTTACTTCTCGGAAGTTAGCCTTATGGACATATATATATTTATATATATACAGACACACTTATGGACACATATATATATATATATATATATATATACACAGACACACTTATGGATATATATATACAGACACAATTATGGATATAGATAAATAAAAGCGTGAAAGCTGTAGGATTAGTTTGTACAATTTATACATTTGAAATTGAAACAACAACAAAATTTTTAAACAAAATAAATGTGTTAAACTTTGAGAAAATGGCATCAGTTGAAAATCGACAAATTTGACACACACACACACACACAAACACACACACACTCTCTCTCTCTCACACACACACACACACACACACACACACACATACTCTCTCACACACAAAGACACATACACACACACACATACTCTCTCACACACAAACACACACACATACACTCTCACACACACACACACACTCTTGTGTCGATTTTTGGCCTATTATATCTCCGTCTGTGGGTGGTTGCGAGAAGTAACTCATTTTGTCGGCACACCTCCCAACATACTGTGTGGTGAGATGGACGGGAAGTGAAAGTTTTTGTGGGTGGGTGGCGGGTGCTCTGGTGTGGTTTGCTCCTTCTTTCCTATCAAACAGCTATCATCCTTATTCTCCCCTCCTTCTTTTTTGTGTTTGTTACTCTCTTGTAACACATCCAGTCTTCAGCACTTACATGAACTTATTGCGTTACAAGTGCCGTAAAACTCTTTTACTAAAACTAAACACACCCCAGCACCACCTCCTCCACTATAGGCTGAGTCTACTGAGCTAATCTGAATCTCCGCTTGTGTGCAAAACTATACCTTCGCACGCGCGCTCGCCCCCCCCCACTCGCGCGTGTGTTTGGGTTTTTGTGTGTGTTGTCCGTGTTGCAGTTGCTGGGGTGAAGGAAGCGTGTGATGATGGTAAGGACAGTTTTCTAGTGGGTGGGTGGTGGGTGGGTGTTCTGGTGTAATTTGCTCCTTCTTTCTTATCCATCGTCTTCTTCATCTCTTCTTCTTTTCTTTGTACGTTTTACTCTCTGGTGACGCCTCCCGTAATCTTCGGCACTTCTATTATTCGACATAAGTGTGTTGCGAGTGCCGTTAAAAAACTTTTACTCAGACAACAAGAAGACTTCCTTGTGTGTACACACTGACTATACCACGAGCTGTCGCACATCTCGGCGACTAGTCCCCC
>NW_004797858.1:313405-372586 GCF_000002075.1 Aplysia californica | reverse complement strand
CACACACACACACACACACACACACAGATAGAGAGAGTAAGAGAGTAAGAGAGTAAGAGAGTGAGAGAGAGGAGGAATAAGAGACGCGAAGAAGAAGGAACAGGAGATCAATAGATGGCGAGAGAAAGAAAGAAAGAAAGGAGGAGATAGAGACGACGAGGCTATAATATACCCAGGCATAGATTCCGATAACCTGGTCTCGACAGTTTCGAAGAAGAAATAGGAAACCTAACATTACTGTGCTTTTTTTATGACCCTGTCTGCCCAATTTGATCCGATGTGAAGACAAGACATGAAATTTTGAAATGATTTACAGATGAAATCAAATATCTAGCAGTTGACAAGCGTGCGGCTAGGCGGTTCTTGTAACCCAAGCAAAATAATAGAAAGTTATTGAATTCACCCCACCCCCACCCCCACCTCCTATTCATATCTCTGTACAAAGGTTTCGTATATTTAACTATTTGGATTGACCTCCCACATTGTCCCATTTTGCCCCGTACAGACGTACATTGTACATTGTATATTTTGTATCTTTTTTTTTTTTTTTTTAAATTGTATCATGTGCCGGTCATCTCACAGTACTTCGTGCTGTTGAGGCTAGAGAGGTGAGCAGAGTAAGCCTGATTCCCTGTAAGGACTTCTCTTTTGACATCCACCCCATGGCGCTCATCATATGACCTTATGCGGTTGCGAGCGCCGTAAAACCTCTACTAAAAACGAAACAGACGGTACTTGACCCCCGTGCATGGCTTGACTGTGGGGTTTTTTGTTCTCCTCCACTATTGCATGCAGTTCCATAATTCATATATGTACCCATCATATGTCATGTGTACCCATCATATGTCATGTGTACCCGTCATATGTCATGTGTACCCATCATATGTCATGTGTACCCGTCATATGTCATGTGTACCCATCATATGTCATGTGTACCCATCATATGTCATGTGTACCCATCATATGTCATGTGTACCCATCATATGTCGTGTGTACCCATCATATGTCGTGTGTACCCATCATATGTCATGTGTACCCGTCATGTCATGTGTACCCATCATGTGTCGTGTGTACCCGTCATATGTCATGTGTACCCGTCATATGTCATGTGTACCCATCATATGTCATGTGTACCCATCCTGAATGTTGTGTAGAGAGTTTACCAAGCATGAGAGAACGTTGTCATCATTCCCCCCCCCCCCCCCCCAGCTGTTACACACACACGTACGTACTGTGAATATATCTCTCCCTTATTCTCCATTGAACAAACTATTCATGATATTTCATCTCGTCTATCCACGCCTCTGTGGGAGAATGCGAGAACAATTCTGGACTGGTGACTGACTGAGTCGTACTGCCTAAGCTGACAACATGCCTTATTTTTTAAGTCATTTTGCCACCAACATTTTTTATTTTTGCTAAATCGAAATCCTGATCAGTTTCCCTACTTGTGTGAGAAAAAAATCAAAGTGAAAGTGTGACTAGTTTTTGAATAAATAAATTAGAATTGAAATTTTGGAAGAACGCTATTTTTCAATGCTTATGTTGACCAAAAAAACCCCCTCTTTTTTAAAAAACTGCTGTGAATTAAAAAAGTCGTTTTGTCAGCTTACGGCAGTATAGGGGTGGGGCACTTCGCTGTCACACGCAGAAGACTCCAGTTTGATTAATAATGATAATAGAAATAGAAAGCTTTTTTGTATAGTGCAAAATTCAGACTCAACAACAAAACTCTAAGTACTTTACAGTACAGTCCATAGTTTTACCCCCAGCAGACAGAGCTGAATAGAGAGAATTGTCATAAAGCACAGTGCAGCCTCTCAATAACGACCTTTGATATAACGACATCCTCTGTATAGCGACGTGGTGCCCAGGTCCCCATTTTTTTTCTTTATATCATTAGTAATTTTTGGTTGCCTCTCTATAACTGTAACGACAACTCTCTGTAACTGTAACGACAACTCTCTATAACGACAACTCTCTGTAACGTATTTTTTTCTGGTCCCGACGATGTCATTATAGAGAGGCTGCATTGTATCCCGGGTCTGTCTTCTGGGATTTTGTATCCCTCTCAGCCCGGGTCTGTCTGCTGGGATTTTGTATCCCTCTCAGCCCGGGTCTGTCTGCTGGGATTTTGTATCCCTCTCAGCCCGGGTCTGTCTGCTGGGATGTTGTATCCCTCTCAGCCCGGGTCTGTCTGCTGGGATGTTGTATCCCTCTCAGCCCGGGTTGGCCCTGACAGGCAGGCAAGATCGGAAGCCCGCCTCCTAAATGATCGAAATTGTTTCAATGGGAAAAAAAAAACCCACTTACATTTAAAACAAAATTTTGAAAACTTGTGTTGCCTATTCTTTCTTATTTGTGTGAGCAGTTAATAATGTTTGTCTCCGAGATCCTGTGTTTTCCTTGCACTTTGCCCCACAGGGCTTCAGAACTATCAGCAAGTCATAACTCGTGGGAGCCCATCAATGATGCAGTTTTGTGTTCGTGTCAAAGCACATTGACCGTGTTTTTGCCAAAGTAGTGTAATGTAATGTGTATCTGGGTTTGATTTTCAGGAACTATTATTAGACTTCTTGTGTGTGTTGATTTGTTATCAAGGTCATAGTAAGAAAATTTGCATAAAGATGGACTTAATATGTGCACCTTATTATTATTTTTTCTTTGTTAGTTTTCAGTTGTTAGGTTTTCGACGTATGGACCTAATTCATGCTTCCCTCTGTGTGTGTTTTTCTGACACTGCATTGTTCACGGCTCGCAATTTCTGGGACCTACACTCGCCTGTACCGTACCAGTTCTCTCTAGTCTCAATCATATGAAACATTTTTACAAATTAAATCTCCTACAATCTTGAAACGAGAATTTTGTTGTTGTTTTGATCAATTGTTTGTTGGGGGGTTTTTTTGTTTGTTGGTGTTGTTTTGGTTGGGATTTTTTGGGGGGTTGAGTTTTTTTGTTGTTGAGTGAACTGGATCTAGTGATTAACTTGACTACATCAGAAAAATATGTGAGGCAGCGTGGTGGAATCAGGCTCTCGTCAATTTTTGGGCATGTAGAGTAATTGACATCATCTTGAAGCTTGTTCCCTTGTCTTTATTTGGATGAAAATAGTATCCATTTATCTTGAATACAGGTCCAGATATTTGCGAATGAAGGAGGTGGGGGTCACCTGTTTTCAGAGGCAAAATTAGTGAGAAAATAGCCGCCAAAGATTAGTTATTTCCTTAGCTTAAGAGTCCGAGGTAATTGAAAATTTACATTTTTGTGCCTTAAATCAACGTTTTTCAGAAAAATCCACACATAAATGAGTTCTTTAATTTTAATGGGCATGAAAAGTTTTGAGCCAAAAAAACAAAAATTTGATAAAAATTCCCAAACCTGGGAAAAAATTCAAGTTTCTTCATTTGGATTATTTTGAGGAGAGCCTGATTCCACCACGCTGCCTCACATATAGACGAGAGCCTGATTCCACCACGCTGCCTCACATATAGACGAGAGCCTGATTCCTCCACGCTGCCTCACATATAGACGAGAGCCTGATTCCTCCACGCTGCCTCACGTATAGACGAGAGCCTGATTCCTCCACGCTGCCTCACATATAGACGAGAGCCTGATTCCACCACGCTGCCAGCCTCACATATGTCTATAAGGGTTCAGTTACTCAATTTCCATAAAAGAAATTCTATGATCCTTGAGGAGAGCAAAGATAAACAAATTCCAAACAAACACGAATATTTCTTCAAATTCAAATTTAATCATGGAGCAAGGAAACAAAAAGGCTATCATTTACTTTCATATATATATATATTTATTTATATGGTCGCTTTTAACGACAAACGGGCTAACCCAGATTTCAGGGGTTTCCAGAAATCTTGACCTACACCAAAAGTGGGTATTGCCCTACCTATTATAGGATAAGTTTGGTTTCATTGGTGAGTATATTTGTTTGGTTATAGAGAAAACTCTCCTTGTCTTTTAAAGAAACTGAACAGGGATCCAAAAACTTAACCTTCAATTTTCTCAAAACAGCATTTTTCAGGATAGCCCCCTTGTGCTTAAAGCGACCATATACCATTTTACACACATTCACACATTCTTTCATTTTCAGTTCGGGACTTCAGTAATTCTCACAAAAGTTGAGGTATTTAACAACAGGAGAAGCAGATATACTATAGATACGTACCGCCCCAACTCCACTGAAAGTCTCTGATGTAATAACGTAGAACACACTTCAGACACAGTTCACGCAAATCAGTTATTATCAGCACAGCAGGGAAATGAAAACAAAGAGAACAGAGGAATTCAGACCGCCATGTTTGGGCAGAAACATGACTGAGTTGTCTACTCGAGGGAAAGCAGAAACAGAACTGAGTTGTCCACTGGAAAGCATTTAATTAAAAATGTGTTTTGTACATGAGATAAAAGAATTCTACAGCTAGAACTTGAAACAAACAGGAAGTTACTGTATGACGAAGTCAGTTCCTCAAAAGGCTTGTACACGTAATCAGAAATTTGGAAATTTTCCCGAACATAGAAAAAAAAATATACTAGATTGTGGCTTTTTTAAAATAGGATTTCATTTCTATAATAATATATCTGATTTAGGTAAAAAAAACCAGGGATAACATTTTTCTGGTTGAGGGAGGGGGGGATTCCGTTATTTTTACCAACTGAATATTTATTTAATTATCTAAGAATTTGTTGTCTATTTTGTGTACCGGTACCCCTACATTAGTTAAGTCTATAAAATGTGTAAATTTTCAGGGTTTTTTATAAAATCTCATCAGCATCCCTGTAAAACGCACATTTTCTGCGGTGATTATTAACAGATAAACAACAACAGAATAAAAGATGAGTTCTGTCTTTATAAAAGGATTCAAGAGATTAAAAAAAATTCAAAATGATAATTCAAAATTCAACTTTCACTCTCGCAAGAAAACAAGACTACTGTCTTTGTCGGGCATCAATAATAATCCTCAAAGGGCATGTGGCCATGGCGGTTTCGCTGTCGGGTCAGACCAAACACCGGTTCTTTCTGCATGGGTCCGAACACGGAGTAGACGGGCCGGCGGTACGTCGACGTCATGTTGTTGGAGAACGGGTACAGCTTCTCGTCGCGGAAACTCAGCTCTCGCATCGCTCGTGCTCGGTGGTTTTCTGTGTTGGGGATCCCTGATCTGTGGGGAGAGAGAGAGATAGAGAGAGAGGTGGGGAGGGAGGGAGAGAGATAGAGAGGTGGGGAGGGAAGGAGAGAGATAGAGAGGTGGGGAGGGAGGGAGAGAGATAGAGGTGGGGAGGGAGAAAGTGAGAAATAGAGGTGGGGAGGGAGAAAGTGAGAAATAGAGGTGGGGAGGGAGGGAGAGAGATAGAGGTGGGGAGGGAGGGAGAGAGACACCAGAAATATAATGTGTGTTGTGTGACTGACAAAAGGTTCCAAAAGTCGCATGGGCTAATTTGCTATGTGTGTTTGCTATGTGCATGTTTGTAATGTGTTTTTTTCTCTATGTCCGTGCTTGCTACGTGAGTGCTAGAATGTATGTATATGTACCAAAAACAGAAGCACAAAACTTCTTTTTTTTTAGTAAGTGCTTTACGGCACTTGGAACACAATACGGTCATATAACTGCCGAAGATTATATGTGTTACAAGAGAGTAACATACACAAAAATAAGAAGGACGGGAGATAAAGAAGATAGATGTTTGGTGATAGGAAAGAAGAAGCAAACCACACCAGAGCACCCGGCAACCACCCACTCACAAAACTTTAAATACTACCTCAGATACATTTCCATATCAAGACCAGCACTATATGTGAAGCGTGCTGACAAAATGAGTTACTTCTCGCAATCCACAAACGGAAATATTATCCAAAAGCCCACACTATAGGGTCAGATTAGTAGATTTTCTATTGATGCCACATTCTTTTTGTATAACGTGCCATTTATTATTCGATACATATAAATTGTAAAAATTTCACCAAATAGCGTGATGTATTTATTTCAATAAGGCTTGGATTCAAGAAGTAACTCATTTTGTCGGCACGCTTCACATATCGTACAAATCTCTCCGCCATACCTGAGGTACTTCTTCTGATTGATGGGCCAGTCCTTTCCCTCTCGTGTCCACTTGGGCTCTCCGGTGACCCCCATGTGGACGCCATATTGCCAGGGTCTCGACAAAGGCTCGTGCCTATCGGCCACCAGTGGCAACTCCTCCTGGCGCCGAACAGGATGACCCCAGTCGTACCACTTGTCTGTCCAGTTCTGTCAAGGAAGATTGTTTATCGTCTATGAGACCAATACTTTCATCATACGACAAAAAGTGAATTTGTCACCTGCCCTGAACTCATGAATGAAACAAACCTCTCGTCAATCCAAACAAAACCTAGATTCTTTTCCCCATTTTTTAGAAATGGCTTCACAAAAATTCTAATTACATCGTGAAAGACAGAAATCTACATCCTGTGTGCAGCATCATCAATAACAAGACGCCATGGCTAAAACTTGCACATCTAAGAGACGATTTGAATGGTACGAATGCCTTTTACTTTCATTTCTTACCAAAAAACAAAGAATAAATCAAATAGCTTATTAATAATAATATTATTATGAAAAAGATGGACATATGGGTAAGAGAAGAATTTGATCGTTGTATAATGTGGGTAATGTACAAGCATTTTCCATACAGAGAATACAATAAAACGTCCTAAATACCACAGTAAAGTCTATTGCATCTTGCCTGAAAAATACTATCTCATATTGAACCATCTCGACAACTTCCCAAATCTACACCAACAGAGGTTTGTAACGGCATATACAGCTTACCTGATACCCTTGTCTGCCATCCCTTTTTGTATATTTGTCTGGTTCCTCTCGTCTGGATGAATAAAACAAGAAGCAAATATAATAGATATTATATATCTATGCTAAGAAACATAGAGGCATTGTCGTTTCATGAATCATAACAAAGGTGGAGACTGTCAGATTCAGATACTCAGTTGACAGTTCAGATATTTTTGTGACAACTTTGATTGTTTGCAACCTGTGAAACAAACGTTTAATCACGAACGCAGCAGAGGAAGATACTAGAACAGACGATTGCTGAGCAAAACAAGAAAGTAGTACCAGAAGGGACATGACATAGCACTATATAAATAGCAATCGTTTCAAATCGCCCGTGTACACAGAAGACATTGGGTTCCCAATGTTATATAGGGCCTGCGTATTCACGTAAAATACCTAATTTAGATTTTCTTTTTTGTTAAGTCAGAGTACAAGGACATGGGATTGAGAACTCATGAGAAGAAAAAAAAACCATTCCAGGAATGAAGAGAAAATTTCGACCGTAGCGGAATTCAACCCTAAATCTTTGCGAGTGGTAAACACAGAGGCTGAGAAGGATAAAACCTTGTTTACTCCTTTTCAATAGCAGGCACAAAACAAACGGAACTCATTCTTATAATGAGGCTCTTTTTAATCAGTCCTAAAATAGAGGTAAATTTCTTATAATGCGAAAAGTGAAGAAGTCTAAACAGAGGATGCAATAGACTCAGATTTCTGGTAACACCAAGAATAGTAAAATTTCGGCGATTGTTAAGATTCCCGCGTTTAATTCCAATGTGCGTTTTTCATACCCTCAGGCATATTTCGCTTTGGTCCCTAACCCTAGCTTAGGGTTAGGGTTAGGGTTAGGGCGGCCATGGTTAGGGTTAGGGTTAGGGTTGAGGTTAGGGATCAAAGGGAAATATGCCTGAGGGTATGAAAACGCACATCAGAATTAAACGCGGGAATCTTAACAATCGCCAAAATTTCTGCCTGGTGTTTTATGGGAAAGGACTTGCACTGGTGCTGGACACTGCTACAGATCGAGGCACTCATTTATACGAGACAACGAGATTACATTAGTCCCTATATTACATAGTTTTGTCGTTGTAGACATTTACAAGGCATGAAGTATACCTGAACATATCTTGAGACGCTGGATATCTCGGTACTGTGGGGGGCATATTCACCCAGTACGGATACATGGTCTGAGACCGTTTGAAGAAAAGGGTGTCTGCCATTTTTCAACAGTCTATTAGAAAACGAAGTTGGCAACTCGGGTCTCTTAGCGGAAATCTCGGTTCATCTATCGGCCGAGGGATGGAAATCAAGTGAAGCTGAAGCTTCCGATGTTTCAAAATATAAACACTTTTGAACATTAAATTGTGAAATTTCATACAAGACTCTCTAAGATTAAATATAATTTACAAATAAATATTTTCTTAAGTTAGAAATTCAATTTTGGTCTGTATTTATTGGCAAAAAACAATTCTTTTCGTTTGTTAACGCTATAAAAAGCGTAACTAGCAACGCTTCGCCATGTTGCTACTATAGTGATGTTTACAATCGCTTACAGCCTAAAGAAAAAATGAATACGCATTGAGGAATCAAGTGGAAAATTGAGACACATCATCCCCAAAACACAGACTTATTATTTTTCTTTTACAAACAAAAATTAGAGGCTGTAATTTCCTAAATATTATTCTCACACTGAGCAATTTATAGTCTCTCAGTCTTTTATTTTTGTACTGGACTAACATCGCTACGCCATTGAACGAAAAGTGCATCGTTTTGTTTGAAGGGGAAGGGTTCTCAACTTGGCCCAAATCTCATCTGGTGAAATTTGCGGCACTGATTTCCACCACGGCTTGTCATGAGCTCAACGAACGCAGCAGCTATCGGATTTTTATCCACACCAGCCAAATTGCCCAAACAATGGTGAGAAGACATTATTATTACGATATTATAATTGTTATTTCGTTGTTGCATTACTTACAAAACAAGCATTTAACGTTTAACTGTGAGAGTGGAAGCGAACCTAAGTTTAGCAGATTGTCGTGAAGGTTCATGCTGAGTATCCAGAAAAGAGCATTGCTGATTTTCCTCTGTTCCTTGCTGAAAGTCAATTTGATTGAAATTTAGATATTGCTTCTGCTAAATATTATTAGTAGCCTATATCCCCCCCCCCCCCCCCCCAATCAGATGGATGTCCATTTGCTTGTATTAACTTTAAAGTTTAATATTTACCCCCCCCCCCCCTCTCTCTCTCTCTCTCTCTCTCTCTCTCTCTCTCTCACACACACACACACACACACACACACACACACACACACACACACACACACTACATACACTCATACACACACACACACACACACACAAACAGCATTCACGGGCTAGGGGCAGCCATCTCATCCAACCTGGCAGGTCCACTGTGGCAGATAGGGTACGGCAAAGATCGCACGTAACAAGATTGTTCACTCAGCCTAAACATAGGCACACATACACACTTTGAGAACAGATAGAACAAGATGATTTAGTCCGATAAGGAAACTGAAACTTTCAAAGACTGGTTTTAAATATGCACATATGCCGTTTTGAAGCACATAATATATTTTCCATTACATGATATTACTCATCACATAATTAATAATTTGCTTTTAATTAGTAAAACTAAATTTTTGCATTTTTTTCAGGCAACCTCAGCTTCATGAATGGAAAACGTATCACTGCAGTCACCCTGATGTTGCTAGGGTAAATAAATTGTTTTGTTGAGTATTTTCATAGAAAGAGACCTTATTTTCCTCTCTCTTCAGTATTTATAAGATTCATATGAATTTTTATATGTGAGACGTGCTGACAAAATGAGTTACTTCTTGCAATCCACAAATGGAGATATATAGGCCAAAAATCGACATTATAGGGTCAAATTTGTAGATTTTTTATTATTGATTCCATATTCTTTCACTATAACCTGTCTTTTATTATGTCATACCCATAAACTGTAAAATCTTCACCTGTAAGCGTGATATATCTATTCTTTAAAGGCTTGATTCCGAGAAGTAACTCATTTTGTCAGCCCGCTTCACATATATATATGTATGGAACTTCAAAGCCTTATTTATAGTTTAAAAATCTGAAGAGTGTGAACTCAAGCAGGTCAGTACAGTGTGAGGAAAAGTTAAGCATTGTTAAGACAGAAGATTGACTGTGATTATGTTGTGTAAAAAAGATATCGGCTGATCTCTGTCTGATTCCCCTGTCACCATTGCCGTGTTGGTCCATTCGTCTGTTAGTGCCCCACTCCTTGCCCCAACAGGCCTCCATCTTCCCTCCGATCTCTGCTTTGAATGGTTTATTTCATGAAGTTGTACTCCACTGTCAGAATTTACGTTTTCAACGTATGCTGTAGGAGGTCCTCCCTTATTTCTCTCTGCCTCTGCTTCGCCCTGTAGTACAGTTGCCATCAGGTCTTTTTTATGTTTCTTTTTGCTTGACCAACATATTTGAGCATTCCGGGGGCAGTATTGCATACAGACGTATCTCAAAGGCCGCCAAAAAATGACTTACGTCTGATGCAATACTGCCCGGGATCCTTTTGTTGGTCTCAGGAAATTTGATTAGTTGATGTTAAAGTAGAATTGAACCAACAAACAACGGTATGAAATAGGGGGGGGGGGGGCGTTCAGTTGTAAATCGGATGTAAATTTACTTTTTTTTTTTGCTTTGAAGGCTGGATGGAGAAAGTGGAGCCGTGAACATCCTGACTGGTATGCGTGGAGATCAACATCCAGACACCCTGACTGGTTCAACCGAGAGACGAACCAAATAAGGAGAGGTGTGTTCTCTACTTTTTAAAATAATATTTTTATTTGATCCTTTTTTTATTTTGCTATAGCAATGCTCTTTCGTTTACAGTTTGCAGTCTTCAGTTTGAGGTCTCAGTGCTTAGGATTCTGTGAAATATGAAATTATCAGTATTACACCTGACCTGACCATCAATGATTTATTTATAGAGGCACCAGCCATCCATGTCCAGGTGCTGTTTTAGCCTCTTTTTCCTGTCTGCGGATTAATATTCTTTTTTCCAATTTATTGGTCCCGCTTCCATGCACCCCGTATCTATGGTTCTCAACCTGGAAATCACCAATAATAATTCGCTGTAATTGCCCCCCCCCACCACCACCACCCCCCACCCCCCGTAGTGTCACCATTTAGATTACCGTCCATTTTTATTGATAACGCGATTAAGGGCAGTATTAATTATAATTAATAAATATAAAAATATAAAAATAAAGCAAATACCTCAATTAGATAATAAATAAATAAATTATTATTGTTTCAGCTGTGGAACATGGATATACACTATAAATGCAATTATTATTATCATTACATTATTATTATTATTATTATGATCATCATTATTATTATTATTCTTATGGTTATTATCATATTACTATTATTATCATTAGAATCACTATCATTATTATTATTATTATTATTTTATATCATTATTATTAGTAGTATTATTACTATTGTTATTGTTGTTTCAGCCGACTACAAGAACGTGAACTGGCACTGGGAGCGACCGTCCAAGCCCACCAGCCGCGTCCACGACGACTTTGTGCCGTACAACAACGAGGTCATGATGAAGGACGTGCAGCGCTCCATGCCCCACAACAAAGGTTACCGCGGCAACTGGAGCTACCCCGTGCCATTCCCGCAGGAAGTGCCCACCCCGAAGTGGGGTCTGTACAACCCACCGGATTACCAGGAGCCCACTCGGCACAACCACTTCCCCCCGATTCGCTACGACGGGTTGCAAGCGAGACTTCAATGATGATTGTGCTTGTTTTCTCACTATGTATGTTTACTTTCGGTTACTTTCAGCTTTGTTGATGCACTGTAGTTGGTCTCTTTTAAGGACATGCGGGCTAACCCAGATTTCGGGGGTTTCCACAAATCTTGACCTACACCAAAAGTGGGCATTGCCCTACCTATAGGAGAAGTTTGGCTTCAATGGTGAGTAGTATTTGTTTGGTTATAGAGAAAACTCTCCTTGTCTTTTAAAGAAACTGAAACAAGGGGCAAAAGCTTTACCTTCGATTTTCTCAAAACAGCAGTTTTCAGCTTAGCCCCCTTGCGCTTAAAAGGGACCATATATGATATAATTATTTTTATATATAATGCATTAAAGCTATTGAGACTTGAAATGTCTTCTTTCAAATCAACAGTGATTTTATTTATTTGTTTGTTTTGTAATTTATTTGAAATCATTGTCCATATTTTAAAAAAAATAATTTTAAACCAGGATCTAAAAATAAGCACCTTTTTTTTTTTTTACTGCTGTAATGTTTAGATCTACTCTGCAGTATTAGTTTTCTCCCTATAAATAACCATATGAAAATATGACATCAGAGGATGGGGCACAGATTCTTGTCCCCTGCTAAGATAAAGTGTATTTTTGCAAGTTTGTTGTAACGTTCAGGGATCACAGCTTTCCGCGGATCCGCGATTTTCCGCGGTTGCAAGAACTTCCCAAAATCTGCGCTGGCGGTGGTTCCGCCCCGGCCTGATTCCACCACGTCGTGACATCTATGGACACTGTTGGGTGGAACTGACCTCCTCTCCTTCGACCCTCCACAGACACGTAACATGTACGACCAAGCTGTTCTCACAATATGCTCATCATACACGCTGCACCTTCCCAACTTTTTTCGTCCTTGTCCAAGAAGACTACATGTTTTTTTCTCTTCCTGCCGTAGGATCGCGGGGGTAAAAAATTGGAAAGTGAAGTATTGGAAGGTGAAGTTAATACTGGTGAAATATTATTTGTTAAACCATATGCGTGGCCACTGCTCCTGACCAAAAAGAATATTATATAATACACAACACACAGGCTGTGATGGCATTGCAAACAAGCTGTGACGGTAGCGGTGTCTTTTTTTCAAACTCGTTTTGTCCCATTCCCTACTTCCGATGCCATATTTTTAATTTTAAAAAGTATATAACAAATGCGAGCTAAAAATAAATAAATCACTCAAGTCTCAAGAGCTGAGGCTGATGTTTCTCAATGTCATAGTTCCGGTGTTGTGAGTGACCTATTCAAGCCAGAGGGAGAGGGAACCCTGCGCCTTGAGGTGAAATATTAAAAAACTCACAAATGTGTCTGAAAAGGTCCTTAATCTAAGTTTTTTAGCCAATGACAAGAATGTTATCTTTTGTGCTTCTTGCTCCTCTTTCTGTTTGTAATCATGATGATCCAATGTGCACTTTACACACTTTCTTTTTTTACTTTTTATTGACTCCAGCAACTTTTGCTATGATTTCTTCCCCCTCTATTACAATGAAGCATTCTTTTGTTGTTGTCTAGCATCATTGTTTCCTTCCCTCGACCTTCAAGGTGTCAATAAAGTATCATGATAAAGTCTACGAGGTCAAATCTCATATTTATTGTGTTCCAACTGCTGTGTATTTGCAGATCGTTGTTATGTTATATATATATATATATATATTTATGTATTGCCTATCATTATTTTCTAACTCATCCCTTATATTTTCCAGCTCATCCTCAGTATTTTCTAAATTATTTCCATTACTTTTTGGGGCATATCCTGAATATTTTCTAGCTCATCCCTAATATTTTCTAGCTCATCTCCAGTATTTTATAGATTATTCCTATTATTTTCCAGCTGTTCCCTAATATTTTTTAGCTCTCCCTCACTATTTTTAGGATAATCCCTTGTATTTTCTCAATTATTCCTATTAATTTCTAGCTCATCCCTAATATTTTTTAATTCATCCCCAGTATTTTCTATGATATTCAAATTATTATGTACCTCATCCCTAATATTGTCTACGTTATTCCTAGTATTTTCTAGTTCAGTCCTGATATTTTCTAGCTCATCCCCACTATTTTCTAGATTATTATAATTATTTTCCAGCTCAGCCCTAATATTTTTTAGCTCATCTTCAGTATTTTCTAGATTATTCCTCATTTTTTTCCAGCTCTTCCATAATTATTTTTAAAGTTATCCCCAGTATTTTCTAGATTATTACTATTATTATCTAGCTCATCCTTAATATTTTCTAGCTCATCCCTAATATTTTTTAGTTCATCCTAAATAATTTCTAGGTCAGCCCTAATATTTTTTACCTCATCCTCAGTATTTTGTAACTCATGCCTTTTATTTTCTAGCTTATCCCCAGTATTATCTAGATTATTCCTATTATTTTCTAGCTCATCCCTAATATTTTCTAGCTCATCCCGAGTATTTTCTACATCATTCATATTATTTTCTAGTTCATCCCTTATATTCTTTAACTCACCCCCAATATGTTCTAGATTATTCTTATTATTATTCAGCTCATCCCTAATATTGTCTGGCTCTTCTCCAGTATTATCTAGATTATTCCTTTTTTTCCAAGCTCTTCCCTAATATTTTTCAGCTTATCCCCAGTATTTTCTAGATTATTACTATTATATTCTAGCTCATCCCTATTATTTTCTATCTGATCCCTAATTTTTTCTAGCTCATCTCCAGTGTTTTAATTTTACTATTCCTATTATTTTCTAGCTCATCCCTAATATTTTGTAAGTCATCTCCAGTATTTTCAAGCTCATCCCCAGTATTTTCAAGATTATTTCTATTAAATTCTTTCTCATCTCTATTATTTTCTAGCTCATCCCTAATATTATTTTTCTAGCTCATCCTCAGTATTTTCTAGATTATTCCTATTATTTTCTAGCTCATCCCTAATATGTTCTAGCTCATCCCCAGTATTTTCTAGATTATTTCTATTATTTTCTAGCTCATCCCTAATATTTTGTAAGTCATCTCCAGTATTTTCTAGCTCATCCCGAGTATTTTTTTTAGTTCATCCCCAATATTTTCAAGATTATTTCTTTTAAATTCTATCTCATCTCTATTATTTTCTAGCTCATCCCTAATATTTCCTAGCTCATCCCCAGTATATTCTAAATGTTTTACTATTACTTTTTGGGGCTTATCCCTAATATTTTCTAGCTCACCCCTAATATATTCTAGCTCATATCCAGTATTTTCTAGCTCACCCATTATTTTTTCTTCCTCATCCTCAGTAGTATTATCTAGCTCATTCCTAATACTTTCTAGCTCATCCCAGGAATTTTCTAGATTAATCCTCTTATTTCTAGCTCATCCCCAGTATTTTCAAGCTGATCCCTAGTATTTTTCAGCTTATCCTTTTTTTTCCTAGATAATTCCTATTATTTTTTTTAGCTCATCCTTAATATTTTCTAGGTCATCTCCAGTATTTTCTAGATTATTTCTCTTATTTTCTAGATCAACTCTAATATTTTCTAGTTCATCCCTCATATTTTCTCGCTCATCCTTAATATTTTTTTAGTTCATCCTAAATAATTTCTAGGTCAGCCCTAATATGTTTTACCTCATCCTCAGTATTTTGTAACTCATGCCTTATATTTTCTAGCTTATCGGATCCCCAGTATTATCTAGATTGTTCCTATTATTTTCTAGCTCATCCCTAATATTTTCTAACTCATCCCCAGTATTTTCTAGATTATTCCTAATATTTTTTAGCTCATCTCCAGTATTTTCTACATCATTCATATTATTTCCTAGTTCATCCCTAATATTTTTTAACTCACCCCCAATATGTTCTAGATTATTCTTATTATTTTCCAGCTCATCCCTTATATTGTCTGGCTCATCTCCAGTATTATCTAGATTATTCCTATTTTTTTCAAACTCTTCCCTAATATTTTTTAGCTTATCCCCAGTATTTTCTAGATTATTACTATTATATTCTAGCTCATCCCTAATATTTTCTAGCTGATCCCTAATTTTTTCTAGCTCATCCCCAGTATCTTTTTTTGGGACTATTCTTAATATTTTATAGCTCATCACTAAAAAAAATAAATAAGGGGTGAGCTAGAAAATACTGAGGATGAGCTACAATATATTAGGGATTAGCTAAAATACACTAATGATAAGTTTAAAAATAATAGAAATAATCTAAAATACTGTAAATGAGCTAGAAAATACTGAGGATGAGCTAGAAAATAATAGGAATAATCTAAAATACTGGGAATGAGCTAGAAAATACTGAGGATGAGCTAGAAAATATTACGAATGAGCTAAAAAATACTGGGAATGAGCTAGAAAATACTGAGGATGAGCTAGAAAATATTACGAATGAGCTAGAAAATACTGGGAATGACCTAGAAAATATTAGGGATGAGCAAAAAAATACTAGGAATGAAGTAGAAAATACTGGGGATGAGCTAGAAAATAGCTGGGAATATTCGGGATAAGCTAGATAATATTAGGGTTCAAGCTAGAAAATACTATGAATGATCTAGAAAATACTGATGAATACTGGAGGTGAGCTAGAAAATACTGGGGAGGGAGCTAGAAAATACTAAGGATGAGCTAAAGAAAATATTGGAAGAGAGCTAGAAAATTATAAAATACTGGTACCGAGGAAGAAAATACTAGGGTTGAGCTAAAATATATCAGGGATGTCGTAGAAACTACTGGGGATGAGCTAGAAAATATTACAGATAACATAGAAACTACTGGGGATGAGGAAGAAAAAATAAAGGGTGAGATAGAAAATACTGGGGATGAGCTAGAATATATTAGGGATGAGCTACAATATAATAGGGTCATCAAAAAAAATACTGGGGATGAGCTAGAAAATACTGGGTATGAACTAAACCATACTGGGGATGAGCTAGAAAATAATTGGAATAATCTAGAAATTTCTAGGGATTTGCTTGGTGAGGATGAGCTTGATAATATTAGGTAAGAGCTGGAAAATAATAGGAATAATCTATAAAATACTCGAGATGAGCTAGAAAATATGAGGGATGAACTAGAAAATATTAGGGATGATCTAGAAAATAAGAGCAATAATCTAGAAAATACTGGGGATTACGTAGAAAATAGTAAGGATGAGCTAAAAAAAATAATAGGAATAATCTAGAAAAAAGGGGATAGGCTAAAAAATATTAGGGATCAGCTTGAAAATACTGGGGATGAGCTAGAAAATAATAGGATTAATCTAGAAAATTCTTGGGATGAGCTAGAAAATATTAGGGACGAGCTAGAAAATATTAGGGATGAGCTAGATAATACTACTGAGGATGAGGAAGGAAAAAAAATGGGTGAGCTAGAAAATACTGGATATGAGCTAGAATATATTAGGGATGAGCTGGAACTGGAGATGAGCGAGAAAATACTGGAGATGACTTAGGAAATATTAGGGATGAGCTAGAAAATAATAGGAATAATCTAGAAAATACTGGGGATGGGCTAGAAAATATTAGGGATTAGCTATAAAGTACTGGGGATGACTTACAAAATATTAGGGATGAACTAGAAAAAAATAGGAAGTAAAAAAAAAATACTGGGGATGAGCTAGAAAAAATCCTTGGAAACTGAAAATTTACATTTTTGTGCCTTTAAATTAATCAACGTTTTCAGTCAAATCCACACAAAATTGTGTTTTTACATGGACATAAAAGGTATTGAGCCAAAAATAGAAAATTAGAAAAAAATTGGCTATTGCCCCAAAAAATGCAGATTTCTTTGATTTCATTATTTTGACGAGCGCCTGATTTCACCACAATGCCTCACATATATACATTATATATACTCACAAAGACATTGGGTGGCATATTGAATCATATCATGAGGACTGACTTCATCCCGAGTACGATTTCCAGGAAGCTGAAAATGTTTCTGAGTGTACTGACTACTACTACTACTGGGGTAAATAATGTAGATTGTTAAGCACTGTTAAGTGGGATTAGGAGCTATACAACCAAAAGCTGAGAGGGAAACAACATACAAGTCCAAGCTCCATGTTTTTGGGAGAGAAAAATTTGTCTATTTTATTTTGTGAGTCAGGATTACCCTATATTGCCCGTAGACCCAGATCTATTTCATTTGAAATAATATTAATACAGGCTAGGGATTCTGACAACACTCTATGGGGTTTTTTCCTTCCAAAATCCACTTCCTACCCTCTTTACAACTAACCCATTCAAATGTCGCTTCTTGGACCACATTCAATACGGTTTTCTCTTTTGCTTGACCACTTTCCACCCACGCAGTGCACAGAGCACACAGCGCACAGATCACACAGAGCACGCAACGCACACAGCACACAGCGCACAGAGCACGCAGAGCACACAGCGCACAGAGCACACAGTGCACAGAGCACGCAGAGCACGCAGAGCACAGAGCACGCAGAGCACAGAGGACACAACGCGCACAGCGCACAGAGCACGCAGCGCACAGAGCACGCAGCGCACAGGGCACACAACCTTTGTCCCCACGGACCAGGATACAGAGATACTGTACATCAGTACTACACCTGTATCTCGGCAAAAGTACCCCAACCACTGTTAAAATTTCAGTATACTGAGAAAATTAAAAATTAAATGATTATCGCATACTCACCTAAAAAGAAATTAGAATTGGAACTGAAAACATTAGATCTAGCTGATTCATCACCCAAATTCTCACCATGGCGTAAGAGAAAGCAGCACTCATGCTAAGTCTACTCGACATTTTTCAAAAGAATTTACACCAATTGTTGTATACCAACTGATTATCAACCTCAAAAGCCACACAAACCATTCAGAAAAGAAATTTAACTTTAATAAATCCGCAAGATCATTTCTGCCATGTTTTTGTTGCTATATCGCACCATCGCCGATCGGCGTCCCGTGGAGACAAGGTGTTAATGAAATGACACAACTAACTAGTAATAAACCGGAAGCAAAAATGAAGTAATGAATATGAAAGAAAGGAACACGCAAAAGGCTCTAAATTTCCACTTTAATAATACTTTCAAATTCTCATGAAATTTAAGATATGAAAATACCACCAACATCCATGAGGAGAGAATATTCAGCTCTTTCTATGATGATGAGGAAATGATAAGTTCTTGAAAAACGTGACAAAACACACATGAACACAACAGTGAATCATTTCATCAGACAAATATAATTAGAATGAGAAAAAAACAACAACCACTGACCGCTGAGAAATAGAAAACAATACAACAATAGGTAGATTCAAAGTTGACCGTCTCACAGACACGCAGGTGAGAAGAATAAGCTTAAGCTTTAGTAGAGGTTTTACGGCGCTCTTAACTGCGTAAGGTCATATGAGCGCCAGAAGATTAGAGGTGTTACAAGAGAGTAACAAACATAAAAAAGATGAAGGGGAGATCAGGACGATAGATGTTTGATAGAAAAGAAGAAGCAAACCACACCAGAGCTCCCGCCAACCACCCACGTGAGAAGAATGTTTTAGTTTTAGTTAGAGTTTTACGGCACTTGCAACACAATAAGGTCATATAACTTAAGTGCCGAAGAATATATAGATTACGTCTTACAAGAGAGTAACATACACAAAAAAGAAGGAGGGGAGATAAGGACAACAGATGTTTCATAAGAAAGAAGGAGCAAACCACACCAGAGCACCCGCCAATCACCCACAGAGGCAAGAATGTCTCGCAGACTCCTTCACAAACTGGAATGAAAAGTATTTCGCCGGTCAGCTGTTCAGAGGTTTTAAACCCAAAATTTTAGAATTTAAAAAAATTAAATTGCAGTCTCTTCATTTGCAGTATGTTGCATGTGCACAATAAATATTTTGGTAAAATTCCAGTCCTACAAGCTTATTTTTTATTTTTTATTTTTAGTTAGTGTTTACTGCATTTGCAACACAATAGGTCACATAAGTGCCGAAAATTAAAATTAAAGATGTTACAAGAGAGTAACAAACACAAAAAAGAAGGAGGGATAAGGACGATAGATTTTTGATAGAAGAGAAGAAGCAAACCACACTAGAGCACCCACCAACCACCCACAAACTTTCCTTTTGGACTTAGTACAAGTGAACAATTCATCGACGACGTGTCTTTAGTATGTTACGTAGAACAAGTGGGAGTAGCACACGGCGTAAAGAAATCACAGAATTTTGCGGCTGAGTAGACGAGGGGAGTATTGCACGATCTGTGGCCAAATCAACGCTCCAGGCCACATCAACGCTCCAGGCCACATCCTTATACATGTACCAAAAAAAAAAAACAGTCAGAGTTTAATTTCACGCCACTATCAAACACCATTAGCCGATTTATCGCAACCCCAGTAGGGGCCTACTTTCTTGTCCTATCTCCATTTCTAATAACAGTGAAAACAGTTCATAAAAAAGACTGAACTTAAGAAGAAGTCACATTTTCAGGGTTAAAAAAAAAATGGAGATACGACAAGAAAGCACAGAGGTCGAGATATGTCAACCACCAAACCAGAGACGAAAGCCCTGGGTATCCACCTCGAAGTATTCACGTCCGGGTATCCACGTACGTCCACAGCCAATGGGTGGACACACGGATGCCAAATCTCCGGTTTATCCTGGGTTGTTTTTTTTCATCCGTTGCAGCAAGAAAGGCCCCATACACTTGCAAAGGAGAGGTAAGAGGTAAGAGAGATGTTTTTGTTTGCTTATTTTGAAAACTTGACAAGGTTCGTTTCAGGTGAGATGCGATGCTCCGCTCATTTTCAGGGGTTTTTTTCTTCAAAAATCATTTGGCATCTCTGTGGACAATCTTCCCCTGTGTTATCACGACCTATGGACACTTGCTAAAGCCTCCCAACATCTTTCTAGAAAATTGCTCCCCAACAACAAAGAAAACACCAGCAACTTTGATAAAATAACAACCCATAACATTGCATGAAGAATTGAAAAGGAAATACTGCGGCTCTTGAGGGAAACTATTCTGAGTGACATGTCGGCCGAAATGGGAGACTTTTCAATGGCCTCAACTTCCAGCAAGGGACGCGACTTGTGCTAAAAAAAAATCAGAAACGTCGCTTTAAAAATGACCGAGTTACAGCTCAAAGAAAAAATGATTCTATCTCTGACTTGAGAAAACATTTTTGTAAGTCGTAAGTTTGAATTCTTTTCTTCTCAAATGGCCCTGCCAAAAACAAACGAAACTATTGTAATTACCGAAACTATTGTAATTACCGAAACTATTGTAATTACCGAAACTATTGTAATTACCGCTTTAGAATAGTTTTCCTCTCACACTTTAGCTCAGAAAATTTTTTCGAAGTCACATTTTGTTTGATTTCACAAGAGTGGAGGAAATTGATTAGAAAACGAATTACAAAATTCAAAATGAGCCTGTGTTTGTGTTTTGCTACACTGCATGTTATTTTCAGATCCTAGAATAGCGTTCTGGCAAAATAAGAAAGTTTTTTTTCTTCTTCTGTAAAATGTGCCAAATGTCACTCGGAATCGTTTTCCTCTAGACCCGTGGTATGGTCTAGCACACACACAGCCAAAAACACACGTAGAAAACAGATTTTCAGGTCCCACTTTTTTAAATTATACACAGGCCCTACATACGTGTGAGGCAGCGTGGTGAAATCAGGTGCTCGTAAAAAAACTGAAATTGAATTGGCATTTTCCCCGCCATTTTAACGGAATTCTCCTTTTTTGGCTCAACACCTTTTATGTCCATATATCAGCACATTTTCTATGTGAATTTTACTGAAAAACCGCGATTAAAGGCACAAAATACGTAATTTTTCAGTTTCAAGTGATACCATTAACTCCATATGCCCAAAAATTGACGAACACCTGATTCCATCATATCGTGTCACACATATATATACGTACAGCCCATCACCCACAAAACAAAAAGAATTTCAGGTCCCCAATTCACTTTTATACACAATGTATATATATAATATATATATTCTTTGTATTAAAAACACGTACATTATGAAATTCCTACACAACACAAAGATTTCTGCGCCCCGCTGATTTCGCAAAGTGAGTGCTGGACTGTACAAAGGGACCGCTGTCTATTCTCTAGTCTTGTGAGATCAAATCCAAAAATCCAACCTCACTTTTGTTTTTAAAAATAATACAAAAACCAACAATGATAACAAATTCTAGCTCAGAGTGAATAGTACCAAAAATATACACATGACATACGCTCGTGCCATAAGCAACAAATCTTTCAATAAAATAAAAGTCGACTGTACTGCCGTACGCTGACAAAACGCCTTTTTCTTATTCACGGCAGTTTTGAGGAAAAACGTTTTTCCCGTTCTTATATAATATTTAAACTATTTTGCACCGTACATCAACGGTTGATCTCGCACCCTGAAGAGAAATATCATTCCCTGTGCTCAACAGATGCTACAGGAAAACCGAAAATTGTTGATTTCTCGAAACTGCTGTGAATAAGAACAAGGCGTTTTGTCAGAGTACGGCAGAGTACCAACACAGTTGGTCATCAGTATTTCTCTCAAACAACAGAACAATAACCGATCACACACCACAAGTGGTATAATATAAGCACAAACACACATTTCCAACAACAGATTTTTTCACAGTCTCCCATCAACCAAGTTATAAATCTACACAATGATTCCTTTAGGAACTTGTACACAAATCAGTTCTATTCTAATTCTTAAGCACCGTTGACACGGAGGTGGTAAAGTCTCAATGAGAACAACAATCTCATTCAGTTCTATTCTAAGCAGTATTCACACTGACTTGGTCAATTACCACTGTGCCATCACAAGGCTCATATAGTTAAAAACCCTTGCCATCAAAGGCAAAGCCATTTGGGGGAAAATCCAAAGAAACTGGGTTTTAAACATCGCCGATCGGCGAGATGTGACGGCAAAGTGTTGAAAACTCAAATGAGACCAACAATCTTCATTCACCTCGCAGGGAGAAAATTGACTTGGTTGTTTCCAACAACAATTGTGAACAACAAACATTTGCGAGCGCGCCATTCAGGAGTGACTGGTTCAAATATCACGTTACCCGGCCTTGGGAGCTTCTGCGGTATGAACTGTGAGTGGTTGGTGGGTGCTCTGGTGTGGTTTGCTCCTTCTTTCCTATCAAAAACATCTGTCCTGACCCCTCCCCCTTCTTTTTTTTGCTTGTTACTCTCTTGTAACACCTCTAATCTTTGACACTTACATGACCTTATTGTGTTGCAAGTGCCGTAAAACTCTTAAGAAAACTAAAACAGTTTCGATGACTACGTCTCAACAGGACAGCAACTCATTCACAAGCGCCATTTACCGGTCTGGTTTTCTTTTTGTTTTAGTGACCGTTTTATGGCACTTGCAACACAATACGGTCATATAAGTGCTGAAGATTAGAGGTGTTACAAGAGAGTAACAAACATAAAAAAGAAGGATAAGGATGATAGTTGTTTGATAGGAAAGAAGGAGCAAACCACACCAGAGCACCCGTCAACCCCCCACATTTATCGGTTTGGTTTGAGTACAGAGATGCATATTATGGACACAACAATGGACAATAAAAGCAAGGAAGAAGCAAGACGGACAGACAGACATGAGAAAAGGAAAGAAAAAAAGGTAGACAATACCAGTGGCACCTTCCACAAAGCCAAAGGTTCACACCATCCAACCACCAGTCCAGAGAAAACACTGCTTAAAATCGAGACAAATCTACGACACGATACAAGCTCTGAGCATTCTCTCCCGTGAACACACACAACACACCGGAATCAGCTCCTTGAGGCTTTGGAGACACATACAGACACCGCTTTTTTTAGGTCACAGTATGAGCGTGACATTGATAAATCAGCCCATTTACAATTCTACTGTGCATTAGAACATGTTAATACACCCCCCTTGGGAAAGGCCTAAAAACAACTTTAAGCGCCGAAGACTAGAGGTGTTACTAGTACTAGAGAGTAACACACAAAGATAGGAACATAAACAGGGATAGTTTTAGATTTAGTAGAGGTTTTACGGCGCTCGCAACTGCATAAGGTCATATGAGCGCCAAAAGACTAGAGGTGTTACAAGAGAGTGGCACACACAGAAAAGAACATGAAGAGAGATAAAAAGACGATAGATGTTTGATAGGGAAGGGTAAGAAGGAGCAAACCACACCAGAGCACCCGCCAACCACCCACTGTACATGAGCATATCTGGACTTAGTGATACACAAAATGGAATAAATAATACTAAATTATCGTCGGGATGTCAGTCTGTCGCAACAGCATCGCCCGACGTCTGAAGCAACCCATCACATGAGCCTCCCGCTCCCCTCACACACAAACATATGTGAGGCAGCGTGGTGAAATTAGGCGCTCGTCAAAATAATGAAAGTGGAGAAACTGGTATTTTTCCGCAGGTTTTCGGGATCTTTAAGGAATTCTTGTTTTTCGGCTTAACCCCTTTTATTCCCATAAAAAAATTAACTTCCGAGTTGATAGTACTGAAAAACTGATTAAATGCACAAACGATGTACATTTTCAGTTCCCACGAGCATTCAAGCTAAGGAAATAACTAAACTTCGGCAGCCATTTTTTTGCTAATTTTACCTCTGAAACCAGGTGACCCCACTTCCTTCAATCGCCAATTTCTCGATTTGTATCCAAGAAATACTTTTTTCATCAAAAGCAAGGCAAAAGGACAGGCTTTAAGATGATACCAATACCTCCACAGGCCAAAAATTTGACGAGCGGCGCGCTTAATTCCACCACGTCATGACACAAATATGTAGCACAAATGTCGCACGGTACCACAGTAATCAGCTGACACGTAACAAGAATCTGGTAAGGAACGCGGAGACTATCACAAAGGAGCCCTTCACATCCAATTCAAAGGGCGATAAAAACTACCACGGACACAAAACAACTATCTACCACTGAGGTGGAAAAACATTAATCACAAGCAATTAATTTATCTGGGAGAAACTAACATCTGCGCTGAACCCCAAGATTCAAACCTATTCAAATCCACACTAATGAAAAACACCACTGAAAACAAAGGTTATTTCTCAACAAAATCTTAAGCACCAAGCGAAAATGTCTCGGGAAATAAATACCGAGTACAGATGTTATAACAGAAAAACCCCGTAGACTTTGCATCGAGTACAAGGTCCATCAATTTCTCATACCGGGGAAATAATAGGGGCGCGAGGGGGGGAGGAAGAGAGAAAAAAGTACAGAAAAAATGCCCACAAAATAACCAAAAAACCCCCCCAACAAAATAACAAACAATACCAAAACAAAACAGCGCATGTCATGGAAGACAAAGGAAAATGATCACAAACACCTCATCTTGTTAGTCTAGTTACCGTATAAAAAGATTCCTCATTTTCTACCATCACCCCCATCAGGAGCGAAAAGATGTTTTCAGCTGAATGATTTTTGACAGTGACGAGAACCGTGAGTCAGCACGGTGAAATCAGGACCTCGTCAAAACAAGCGATTCAAAGACACAGATATACAGTCAAACCTGCCCTGACGGCCACCTCTATAAGACGGCCACCTGTACAAACGGCCACTTTCCATTCCCCCCCCTTGCGTTTTTTCTATATGATTTAACTGTGTAAAACTGGCACCTGCCCAACGCGGCCGCGGCCACCATATTTTAACACACAACCCCTATCACACTAAGCAATAACACCTGTCTTAGACAGCCACCATAGTGACTTCATTACGTTTTGTCATAAATTGTGCTTTGGCCCCTGGCGTTGTGGGCGAGCCGTCACAATTCAATCACCTGTCGTTGTTGTTAGGTAGTCCCTCCAACCGATCATGTTGCGTAGGCCCCTCCCACTGTTGACCAATAGCTACAAATTTTCAGCTGCTGGTGAGGTAAGCGTGTGATCCCTCATAACCCATGAGTCCCGCCCAGAACTCATACACAAATCGTAAGTGAGATGAGAGGTCACTGTTTACCCAGCCTGTAACAAAGTAACAAAAGACGTCAACATGAACTTGTTACAGAAGTGTCCCTCGTTCTCCGAGTGGTGGCGACCCATGTGTTTGTTTTAACATGGCACTCGGTCTTCCTTGTCAGATACATTTCGTTTTATTGTCACACTTGTGCAAAATCAACAACAAAATAAAAATTACAAACGAAATACAAACCACCACCACCACCAACAACAACAACAACAAAGACAACAACAATGGGGCTACTTTGATAGGGGCCTCAGATGGGAAATGTTTGTTTTCTTCATCTTGATCAGTCCTGCCTAAGACAACCACCTTTCTTATACGGCCACTTTTCTCCTTGACAATGGCTGGCCGTCTTACACAGGTTTGACTGTATTACTGTTCGTTGAGCAATTTTGAGAGAATATTTTAAAATTCAAATTCAATCAACTTCTTTTATATTCATCAAAGGCAAAGGCATTTTGGGGAAAATCCAAAGAAACTGGATGGTAAACATCGCCAATCTGCGAGATGTGACGGCAAAGTTTTAAGATGAACCCCTTACCTCTATAAACATATATGCCCAAAACAAGACAATGACGACCATCTGATTCCACCGTGTCGCAACACAAACGCTACCGTCCGCTCAACCCTGACCTTCCGCTCAACCCTGACCTTCCGCCTGCCCCGCATTCACAACCACCTCGGCCGCGACCTCGTGCTGCGCCGCCATTTCTTGATCTGTGTCGTGTACGTCCCGCGGGGGAATCTCGCCACCGACTCCTCCATCTATCGTCGCGTCTGTCACGCCCGCCGCCATCTCGCTGGTCCCCGTGTCCATGTCATCGTCAAGGTCATCTGTGATGTCACAGCTAGCGTCCTCGCTGTCGTCTCCGTCACTCCCCAAGAGAATATCGTTAATGGTTTGGCTCATGTCCTCCTCCCCCCCCATCAGATGATGGTGCGCCGCTGACAAGGACAGCTCCAGACTCGACTCCTCCGCGCCCGACGAAGTCGCCTTCCCTTCCGCGACGACCGACACCACGTCGAAATTCACCACCGCTGCACTCTCGGGAGAGCGATGACTCACTTCCTCTTGAGGGGCGGCTTCATCCTCCACGTTTTCTTTGTCCTCGGAAGAAACGTCGTCGCCAGCCTCAACCTCCAGCGCAGACCCACCACTATCACCGATAACGTGAACCCTCATCGGGATGAGCGGTGAAGGGAGATTACTGTTGCTCCCGGAAAATTCAGCGTCCAAATCGACCTTGACCTTCCGTGGCCGAATGGTGAGCGGCGTCCTCTCCAAGGTCTTGTTGACGCGGAGGGTGAAGGTCTCCTTGAACTGGTTCATGTCAGCCTGCAGCTGTAGCGCCTCGGCCATCACCTTCTCCTGCCTCTGTCGCAGCTCGCCCAGCACGCGCAGGTTCTCGTACATGAGTCGCAGCCCTTGGCACAGGTGCTCGTTCCCCGCGCCCGGCGGCACTGCCTCCCCGGACATGTAGCGGTCAAACTCTGTGGTGCTCAGGTTCAGAGAGTCTGCGTTGATACTCTCGATGAAGGAGACCGCGCAACACTAGGGGGAAAAAACAAACAAAAAACGTCAAAATTTCTGTGAGCAAAGTCCGCGCTTTCAAGAAAAGCATAATCCGCGCTTTTAACTCACAAAGTTGGTGAAGCAGTAGCCCTAATCCCCGTGGCCAGAGATCACAGTGAAATTTTTCACCAACCCCTAAACTTTCACAGTCGATCCAATAGACTTTCGTAAATATTGTGCCCCCCCCCCCCACGCTTCATCAGTTTAAAAAATGCAAAATAAACCAAAGAAGAAGAGGGGGAAGGTCAGTTCTGGTTCACCTCCAAACAAAGGAGAGTGCATGTTTTCCTTACAGCTCGTGACTTCCTTTTCCCCCCAAGCCATCTCACTCGCATATTGCAGGGCGCCTTAGGGCCGATCTCAGGCGACTCCAGGCCTACCGTGGCCCGGCTAAAGGCCAGGGCGGAATGACCGCCGAGATTTTGGGAAGTTCTCACAATCATGGAAAATTGCGGATCCATGGAAAACTGTGATCCCTGCCCGTGGTCTTCCCCTTCATCTCTTACCCTGAGAAAAGCTTTCAACTCACCAGGTCGGTGAAGTAATAGCCCTCCTCCCCGTGGTCTCCCCCTTCATCTCTTACCCTGAGAGAACAGCACTTTCAACTCACCAAGTTGGTGAAGTAGTATCCCTCCTCACCACTCATGAGGCGCGTGGGGTTGGCGAAGCGCGTGATGTACTGGATGTTGGACTGGAGCAGGGGCGGGTTGGCCTTGAGCACGATATAGATGAGGGCGGGCAGGAACTCGTCGGCACTGGCCGGCCCTTGCTTCGACTGGCGCAGAACCTCGAAGATGTGCTTGCTGCAGCTCACGATGCACTGAAGCTTGTCCTGCGTGGCTCGCTTCGAGTCCAGCTCTATGATGTCTGAGGACAGGCAGCCAGGGGGGATTTCATTGGATATTTGTTTTCTTTTCATGTAGTGGTTTTTACACCCCTGTCAACACAATTTATATCACATACACATAGGTGCCAACTTTTAAAAACTGAAAGCAGTGTCAATTGGCACGATCGATTCAGTTCAGTTCGGTTTGGTTTGGTTCGGTTCGGTTCGGTAGGTGGGGGCTAGCCTAGATTGAGGGCTGAAAAGCGACCGTTGTGGTAGAGACCGATCGCTTGACTCGCGGCCACGAAATCAAACGTGTTTGGTTCTCAAGGCTCTCAATTCAGGCGATCAGTTTGTATTAGAGAACTGATCAGCCAATGGGCACTGGATATACAGTCAAACCTGCCCTGACGGCCACCTCTATAAGACGGCCACCTGTACAAACGGCCACTTTCCATTTCCCCCCTTGCGTTTTTTCTATATAATTTAACTGTGTAAAACGGGCACCTGTCCCACGCGGCCGCGGCCAGCATATTTTAACACACAACCCCTATCACACTAAGCAATAACACCTGTCTTAGACGGCCACCTTAGTGACTCCATTACGTTTTGCCATAAACTATGCACTGGCCCCTGGCATTGTGGGCGAGCCGTCATAATTCAATCAACTGTCGTTGTTGTTAGGTAGTCCCTCCAAACGATCTTGTTGGGTAGGCCCCTCCCACTGTTGACCAATAGGTACCAATTTTCAGCTGCTGGTGATCCCTGATAACTCATAAGCCCCGCCCAGAACTCTTCACAATCATAAGTGAGATGGGTGGTGACTGTTTACCCAGTCTGTAACAAAGAAACAATGGACGTCAACATGAACGCGTCACTCGTTCTGCGAGTGGTGGCGACCCATGTGTTTGTTTTAACATGGTACTCGGTCTTCCTTGTCTGATACATTTCGTTTTATTGTCACTCTTGCGCAAAATCAGCAACGAAATAAAAATAACAAACAAAATACAAACCAACAACAACAAAAACAACGACAGTGCGGCTACTTTCGATCAGTCCTGCCTAAGACGGCCTCTTGTCTTAAACAGCCACTTTTCTCCTTGACAATGGGTGGCCGTCTTACACAGGTTTGACTGTATTAATTAGTGGTGGGCTTCTGACCCTGCCTGTCAGGGCCAACCCGCGCTTAGAGGGATACAACATCCCAGCAGAAAGACCCGAGATACTCGGTAAAAATTCTCCCTACTTGGGATTCGAACTGGGGTCTCCTGCGTGCGTCAACAAAGCATCTGACCACTACACGACAGACACCAGTAGTTTGCTGAGTGAGGTCACCTGCCTTTGTAAGAAAGTGTACAAATGTACAAGTTTTACGCCCTTATCAACTCTATTAGGTTATTTAACACTTACAGTGCCTCGGCGACCAGACACACAAAACATAATTAATCAACGAACGGACGCACTGCACTGAAGTAAATACCAAAGGAAGTCACTCGAAATGATAGATGAATGGGTGATGAACCTCTAGGGATTTTGAAAGCATGTTTCTTGAGCTGCCAAGGCTTTTTTAATCTAAAAAAAACCTTCTACCATGACTTCAGCGATCTAAAATGGTGCAGTACTTGGGGGGTTTTCACATATGAGCCTTCAGTACTGTATGTGTTAAACGGTGTGTGTGCAGTTGCGAGCGCTGCACCACACCAAAAAAAATAATTTAAAAATTTTTTTATTTTTTTTTAAAATGTCTTAACAATGGCTGACCTGTGATTGCACTGTCCAGCTCGTGCCGAATGGTTGGGTCGTTCTCGTTGATCAGAGTGTCCAGCTGGGTGGCGGTGACCCAGTGAAGGCTGCGGATGCGGGTCTGGATGGCCAGGTCCCTCTCCTCGTCCGTCATGGTCAGGGAGTAGAAGATGGACGGGTAGAGGCGAGTGAGGATGTACCTCTCTGTGTAGTCCAGTATCTTCTCAATCACTTCTTGGGAGAAACCTGAATACAAAAGTTCACAATAATATATACGTGTGAGGCAGCGTGGTGAAATCAGGTGCTCGTCAAAATAATGGAAAGTGAAGAAACTGGCATTTTTTCTACAGGTTTGGGAATTTTTATCAATTTTTTTTTGTATTTTGACCTTTCATTCCCACTAAAGAACACATTCATGTGTGCATTTTACTGAAAAACGTTGATCAAAGGCATGAAAGATATAAATTTTGAGTTTCCACAGACTCTCAAGTTAAGGAAATAACTCAACTTTGGCAGCCATTTTCTCGCTAATTTTACTGAAACCAAGCAACCCCCACCTCCTTCAATCACCAATATCTTGACTTGTATCCAAAACAAATGAATATTTTTTTCATGAAAAGCAAGGCAAATGGACAGGCTTTAAAATGAAAACAAAAAATTAATTTACAATTTAGTCGGTCTATTTTTTGCTGTTTGTCAGTCTAACCATCATTATTAAGTACAGCTAGCCTAGCAGTCTAGTCGTCATTAAGTACGACTAGCTTCTTTCTAAAAAAAATCCTCAAGGACATAGATACCATGAGTTTTCAAAAACCCTGAAGAATTTGTTAAGTAGTAAGTATGTAACTGAAACCAAGTTTTGGATAATAATTTGATCATCATATCAGTGATGTCAAGTCCCACATTACATACACTACTGTGAATCAAACATTTAAAAAATAATTCTACATTCATTAGGAAAATAAAAAAAGAACTTACCTCTGAACACCGGTTGAGTATTTAGTTTATCAGACAAAATGCCATAAAAATCTTGCACCATCTCGGATAAATCCAGTATGTTCACATCCTGATTGTACTGTATCCGTTCAATAAATCCTCGAACCTGTCATAAAAAGAAAGACAAATCCGTCAACACTACGGTGAAAAGTCAATGAGAAGGCAAACAAATCAACGCATTATTTCCTCACAGTAAAAAGGTCATATAAGTGCCAAAGATTAGAGGTGTTACAAGAGAGTAACAAACACAAAAAGTGAAGGGAAGGGAGATAAGGACGATAGATGTTTGATTAGAAAGAAGGAGCAAACCACACCAGAGCACCCGCTGACCACCTACAAATTTTTTTTTCTTTTCAGGAGTGAGGCAAATGTGTTTCCTTCTTTTAAGAATCGTACCTGCGTAACAAATTGTTTTCTTGCTTTTTTTTTTAACACTTAGAATCCGAATTTCAACAAAATATTTCTCATGCACATGCAACCCATACCACAAAAGAAGAAAACGCAATAAAAATTATTTAAATTAAGAATTCTGGGATTTGTACATTTGAAAAGCTGGCCAATGATACATCAAAGGGGGAGATGGGAAGAAGTGTAGACAAAATGATCGTGACCATTCAGTGGTAGGAGGAAAGCAAAACAAGAGAACAGGGTAAAAGATCAAGAGGAAGACTGCGTGGAACCTGGAGAAGAACCACAGAAATTGATGTACAGAAAAGTCGGAAGACATGGAATAACATCAAGAAGCTAGCCCAGGATAGAGAAAAGTGGAAAGTGTTTGTCCGTGGCCTATACCCTGGTGAAGGGTGAAAAAGGCAATGATGATGATGAAAACAATAGACCGAACAAGCAGAGGCACGGAGGGGGGTGTCAAAAGAATGAAACACGCAATACTTTCCTGTGGGCGGTTGGTGGGTACTTTGGTGTGGTTTGCTCTTTGTTTTCTAAAAAAAATCTGTCCATCTCTCTATCCAGTAACCTTATACAGTAGGACATGACTATAGCAGCACCCGCTGCAGCAGGACCATCCCTACAGCGGGACCGTACCGGAATCCCTTTTGCGTGTAGTGTGTGATTTTTCCCTAATTCCCCTTTGCATTCCTGTAGCAGGAACTTGTCTGCAGTGAGATTTTTCTTCTGGAACTAAAAGTCCCGCTAGAGCAGTGTTCTACTGTAGCACAAGTGCAAAAGCAGTGTGATTAGAGTAAACATGCAAAGAGTTTACTGTGTTCAGTGGCGTAGCAGTTAGGCCCCTCGCTGTCGCACGCAGAGAAGAATTAAATTCGAACACCGAGTAAGAAGAATTTGTTATTGCGTATTTCAGCCTTTCTGCTGAGAACTTGCGTCTGTCTCAACCTGGCCTGGCCCTCACAGGCAGGGTCATAGCCAGCCTCCTGAATGATCTAACTAGCGTCCATCATCAACGCCTTTCACCCCTGGCAGGGTATAGGCCACATAAAAGCTCCTTCCTAAACCTCTGTCCTGGGTCATCCTTCCAAGCTCGTTCCAATAAGCTTCATCTCTCTCATGTCCATTTTCACGCATCTCCTCCATGTTTCCTGAGGCCTACCCCTGCCTCGTGCTCCCTGTGGGTTCCATTGCAGTGACTGTCTTGTGATGCTTCCGCTGGGCTTGCGTCCAAGGAGGCGTAAAAAAAAGGAACCCACACACACACGCAAAAAGGAACACACAAAAAAAAACGGCAAAGAATTTACCTGCTTAGATATCTCAACAGCAGCAGGTTTCCTGCACAAAGATCTGAGAAACTCGGCAAATTCACCACCGATTTTTTGGCTCTCCGAACTAGCTCTGCGGGGTTCTTTCGTTCCTTGACTAGCTTGATTCTCTGCTGAACAAACACACGTTCAAAGACCATCGTTAGTTCTAGTAAGAGTTTTACGGCACTTGCAACACAATAAGGTAATACATAAGTGCCGAAGATTAGAGGTGTTACAAGAGAGTAACAAACATAAAGAAGAAGGAGGAGAGATAAAGACGATAGTTGAAACCATTGTTAGTTCTAATAAGAGTTTTATGGCACTTGCAACACAATAAGGTCATATATAAGTGCCGAAGATTAGAGGTGTTACAAGAGAGTAACAAACAAAAAAGGAGGAGAGATAAAGATGATAGTTGAAACCATTGTTAGTTCTAATAAGAGTTTTATGGCACTTGCAACACAATAAGGTCATATATAAGTGCCGTAGATTAGAGGTGTTACAAGAGAGTAACAAACAAAAAAGAAAGAAGAGGAGAGATAAAGACGATAGTTGTTTGAGAGGAAAGAAGGAGCAAACCACACCAGAGCACCTGCCAACCACCCACGAAAGACATCGTTAAGCCAGCAATCGTCCTTCTTGTCACAAACAATATGATGTGAGACATCATTGTGAAATCAGAAGTTTGTCAAAATAAAGAAATTGAAGACACTGGCATTTTTCTGACCTTTGAGCAATTTTTTTCTAATTTTATTTTTTGGCTCAACACCTTTTACGTCCAAATTAATAACACATTTTCGTGTTGATTTTATTGAAAAACATTCATTAAAGTTACAAAAAATGTTATATATTCAGTTTCCAAGGACTCTCAAGATATGAAAGTTTCCAAACTTTGGCAGCCATTTCTCACTTATTTTTACCTCTGAAACCAGACAACCTAACCTCCTTCAATCGCAAATATTTTGACTTCTATTCAACATAGACTGATATTTTTTTCACCAACAGCAAGGCAAATGAACAGGCTTTAAGATGATACCAATAACCCTCACGTGCCCTAAAATTGACGAGCGCCTGACTCCACCGCGCCGTGACACAAATAAGGACTGTCCAGCACACACACATAGCCAACATGCACGTAACAGATGTTCAGGTTTAGAATTTTTCTAATACACATATGTATATTCTTTGTATTCAGAAACACATACATGGTGAAATTCGTACATAATGAAAAGACTTTTATTTTGTGTCTCGCCAATTTCACAACGTCCCAGCTAGACTACAAGTAACTCAATATTCGCTGGTTTCTAGTCGCGCGACCTCAGTACTTTCTTGGCCAATCTCCATTTTTTTTAAACATTGAAAATGTGACTTCTTCTTTGGCTCACTCTTTGTTATGAACTGTTTTCACTGTTATTAAAAATGGAGAAAGGACAAGAAAGCACTGAGGTCGGGTAGTCATTCAAGTAAAATTATTTCTTTTCATAACATCTTCACAAAAGAGCAGAAAATGTGTAGGTTTGTTGGCCTTCACTCGCTTGGTTTGCCTGCTCTCAAGCCTTTTCCAACATAACATGGTGAAATTGTATGTCGACATTTTTTTTTTTTTTTTTTTTAGTAAGGTTTTAAGGCGCTTGCAACTGCATAATATAAGGTCACATAAGCGCCAAAGGGTGCATGTCAACGGAAAAGTCCAAACGGAGAATCAGGCTTTCTCTGTTCACATCTCTAGCCTCAAAAGCACAAAGTCTGCTTCAATTATCAAGGCACCTCGGAAATAGCGGGTCACAAGAAAGTGACAAACGCACAAAAGAAGTAGAGGAAAAAATGACGAGAGTAAAAATGAGGAAAGAAAAAGCAGCAGTTCCCCCTATGTTATTCCAGCACATTATGAATGAGCATGACATTGATAAATCAGCCCATTTATAATTCTGCTGTGCATATAAGAACATGTTAATATCCCCCCTTTGGGAACGGCCTAAAGACACTTCAGTCAGTAGCACTGCCCTGGTTGGGCGATTTAACGTTTGGAGGGTCAAAGTAAGTTGTGAGTAAAGGCAAATGTTGACCACTTCACACACACTTGAGTGATAACCACTTACCTTTGTTAGGCGTCTTGCGGAGGAAAGACTTGAAAGTGTTACTCCTTTTGTTGACTTGCTGTGTCTTCTTCTCCTCAAATCGGGAAAATGATGCCTTCACATCGGCCAGAGCAAGGACTCTGCAACAAAGCAAAGATCATAACAAACAAATTAGCCAACTATAATACGTGTACACTGAACTATTACATTTAGTGTTTAGTAACACAACACGATTAGGTCATATAAGAGCCAAAGATTAGTGGTGCTACAAGAGTAACAAACACACAAAAAAGGAAGAGAGATTTAAGGATGATAGAAGTTTGATAAAAGAAAGAAGGAGCAAACTACACCAGATCAGACACCAACCACCCACAAGAAGAAATAAGGGCGATAGATATTTGATAGAAAAGAAGGAGCAAACTACACCGGAGCACCCACCAACCACCCATGTTGTTTTACTTAAAGAATTTTATTGATAAAACGGAACGAACTTGTCCTTAACAATGAAGTGCTGGAGAGAACTGGGATTGAATATATTATAACCATGACCATGAAAAGGAGAAGTTGGAGATGTTTTTATGACATGTCTTCTTGAGAATGACAAAGACAAGATTGCTTTAGACACGCAAAGGAAGCTCCATGTAGGACACCCAAGGTTGATACCAAAGTGGGGAGGATCTTTATCGTGCACGTCTGACATCTTTCTGTAGAAATGTGTATCCCTCTCAACTCAGATTGGCCCTGAAAGCCAGGGTCGGGGGCCACCTCCTAAATGATTTAAACTGTGTTGATGGAATCTTAACCCTGGCCCCCTGAGGCAACCCAGCCCCAGTACCTGCCTAACCCTTGCATAGAGCGCTATTGCCCTCAGGGTGCTAAAAGCCTACTAGGTACACAGTCCAAACTGTCTAAGCCCACGACCCATTGTTGATGAGAAACGTGGCCGTCTTAAACAGGTGGTCGTCTTACACAGTGCCACTTTGATATAAAAACTACGCAAGGGAGGAAAAGGGAAGTGGTCTTTTGTACGGGTGGTTGTCTTATACATATGACCCCAAGAGCAGGTTCGACTGTATTAGCGTGGAGCATAATCGCCCCCAGGGAGCCACTCGGGTTCATAGGGTTAAAAATTAAAACACCAACATTTTAAAAAGAAACAAGATTTTTCCCTTACTTCTTTGCAACTGGAGAAGGTTCCGATGCTTTGGCTGCATCGTGTTGCATCTGCGCTTGCTTCGCTGGCGTGTACACTTCTCTGTAGCATTTGCTGCAAAATCCTTGCCAAGCCGGGTTGCCATAGAACCCGCACCCATTTTTGCACAGAAGTTCAGACTCGTCAATGTGAAAATTCTTTTTCTTGTTCTGGGTACCTTTGACAGACATTTTGAGTACACTTTACTCTTTCTTATGTCAGGAGAATGGTGCAAGTCGTGCCTCATCAGATGATGGCAGAAGATGAAAGATGCTGCAGTATGAGTAACTGACTGGAACCGGTCACTCTGCGTCTGCTCCGTTCACAAACTTAGCAGCACAGCTGGCCACTGCTTTGGTCTGAAAATGCAAAAAGACGGATTCTGCTTTAGAATGAGCAATATTTATAAATTAGAATTCTATATTTCTAGCCAGTAATGGGTACCTGACTTTCGAGTTGGGGAAGTAAAGGCGGCAAGGAAAGGAACTGGCCACCCTACCACAATATGCCAAAGGCCCAAGAAGTTGTCTCACTAGCAAGGCAATCCCCAATGTCTGGATCGGATGCGGGAACAACTTTACTATTTTCTATACTCATTTATCAGTTGAATATTTACAATTCTGCTGCTAAAAACATCTAACACACCATTAACATGAATTTCTCATTTTCAGATAAATATTAAAGCTTATCATAGGGATCCTGAGATAAAACGGAAGGACATTTGAAAACAACAATCAAAACTCATCTCAATTAAAACTAGTATCAACATGCCCATTATATTTAACGTTCATAATCACACCATTTTGCTCAGAGCGTGAACAATGACTGGAAGAGTACTGTGCAGCGCAAGTTGGAGCTGTCCAAGGTGATACTTATTCTAGCCTATCTTATCTAGATCTAGTCTATGGCGCTGTCATATTGTTTCAATATACGAAATATGACATGTAATAATCAAACGACAGCACACAGCAGGGGTATTCTTATATTTTCCCTCCCGTTTCACACTTAGCTCTACCAGTTGTCCATTTTTTCATATATGCGTTGAACAAGAATTATAACTTCATTTCCGTCGCAAATTTATAGTTTTTAAAATATTTGATGGTTTTTAATCGAGCTACATCTATTATTCTATATAACATTAAGCCTAAAAGCATAGTTAATTGCTCGAATAGGACCAATCGTGGGGTTTCAGCAAGGTGAGGGAGGCCTGTCCCCCAAAAGTAAAAAAAAAATCGGGGTTACAGGCATGCCCTCCTCTTTTAACCCATAATTAGATATTTTGAAGTTCTAGGTTTGAAATCTCCTAGAAAATAATTGATTTGCGACAGTTTTAGAGTGGCTTTATGATGTGTTATTGTTATCTACAGCAAACAATTACTGCCGCAGCAACTGCAGTTTAACACCCCCCCCCCCCCCTCCCCAGAGTAGCAGTGCATCTCTAGAGGTGGAGTGCGGGAGTGAAAGTAAAAATTTACCCACAGCCCAACAAAGTAGGTGTAAAATACTGATGGTATACTAGTACTAAGTTAACTCTGGTCTCTGGAAAGAGGCCAACATTAACACACAACTGTCAACACAGTGATACACACAGAAGAAGAGAGATGATTGTGACTAAACTAGGCTATCATCATCGGACGAATTAGCAGTCAGCAACCTGAGCTTGTGACGGTGCTGCTAGGCTAGATTCTAGACTAGACATCTAATCTAGTAATCTAGTCTACCTTCCATTTTATGACTGGATACAAACGTAGTCAAAATTTAATTTCTAGATCTAGCTCTGCATAAACACACTGACCGTTACATTTAAAAGTATTGCATGGAAAAGAAGACCCCAACATAAACATCTACTCACGAAGAGTCGATGCCTCATCGATCATTGACTTCTTCCTTCATGTTTTCGTCTCATGACTGACTTATCCCCCTTCTATCAACAAAAATCATGTGATCTGGACAGCTGTGTTGGTTAGTTTCGAACAACAGAAACGCGGACATCGCGAGAGAGTGAATAATGCAAGAGAAATAAATTAGGAATATCGTTAAATTCGTATATTTTAATTAGAATAGGAGAACAAAAGGCATATTCTAGACATATAAAAAGACATTAGATCATTAGACTAAACTGAATATCATTAACCTTTTTTTTGTTACTTTGGTTTTCAACATTTTTTTTTCGACTTGTTCAGAGAAATAGCCTGGGCCTTCTGTAATTAATTGAAAAACGGTAACCATGTAGATAATTATACAATACTCGATCACTTAACTATCACGATACATTCGCGCCAAATGCGTGTCGCGGGTGTATTTTTTATCAAATAAATAGCCTATTCTCTGACTCGTATACATGATCTGGTTTGAACAATAAATTATGAAATGAACGAAACTCGACTTTACTCGAAGAAATTTTGAAAAACTTGAAAAACTAAAAGAAACAACCCCCCCCCCCCCCCCCCCCTCAATAAATAGATTTTTAAAAATGAAAATAAAATAAAATGAAAAAAGAAACAGACGTTGGCTTGACTTTCGTCATCCGTCATCTTTTTTCAAACAATGGCCGCTATAGATTATCTACACAGAAATTTCTATGGAAATATTGTCGTATTGTTTAAAACGAAAAAGTCTCCTCAAGCAATACACACTTAATTAATATTAAAATTCACGATTTTCCGCTAATCGCAGCTATGTGAAACGAGACTAAGTCATTCGAATGCCATAATATTATATTACTTCATTATATTAACATTATTATACAGACAATGCATGTTATTCTAAAATCAGTTAGGTAAATTCAGAAACGCATAATATGTACTTTGGTGATTATACGTCGACCGGGTGATAAATCCTAGAGCCATCAATTCTACACGTATAACGTGCTCTTGTCATGGCTCCATGACTCCGGTCGTTGTGCTCTATGCTGGCTCTGCTAGGCCATATGATTCACTTGTGCTGTAGTCACTACAGTAGTGTGACTTCGAAACAACAAAATCACTCATCGTCGCTTCGAAGCGTGGCATATGTCCATATATGAGGTTAAATATCTACTCGAACTATCATACTATTCAAAATTTGTGTCCAATAAATTTGTTTTTTTGTTGTTGTTTTTTTGGGGGGTGGATTATATAATTGGTTGTTAGGGTTTAGTTTTTGTGGGTATTTTCTAAAAATTCTTTAAATGTTAGAACATCAATCCGCAACCACAGCTATAGATTATCTATAAATATAATAATACATTATTTTGTAGGTCTATTTACTGAATATCCACTGCGCTATTCACTTGGCGTGCTGGTTCACACACAGTGCACGATGACGTCACTGTACAATTTAAACTAATAGCTTTGAATTTCGAAGAGGGAAAAGGGGGAGCTCATATTTGCAACTTCTTATAACTGTTAAAGTGTAAATTTTTCTTTAATTAAAAAGCCCCCCCCCCCCACACACACACACACGCACACATACACACATACACATTTTGTTGTTGCTTAAGCCATGATTATGAATTCATGTATCTACATTGAACAGTGGTGAATACTTTTTAGAGGCACAATTATGTATTATGTTGTATAACTCTCCTCGTTTCATCCAAATATCACTTACTACTTACTGTCGCAACTATCAAGTCAATTATAACATAAAGTAGGCCTATATTATTATGTTGTATTTTACCATAAAGAGTTACGATATAATATGCTCTAATTTAACTACAGTGAGAAAAATGAGACAAAAACCAAAGGTTATCTCGCTTATATTAGTACTATTAGTAGATCAAATTTTACCAAATTTCACACAAATAACAAATACATAACAGGTAGGCTATATAGTGCGGAGCCTTAAAATCTGAAATCAAATTTGAGGAAAATAAAGTTTCGTTGCCATGCAGACGGTGGCCATATTGAATTTTGTTGACACGTCTTTCGCAATGAATACGTACCATACTTATTTTTCATAGAAACAGGTTATTATTTTGCATGCATGTTAGCAGATAATAGATTTACAAATTTGTGTGTTGAATTTTTCCTCTAAACAAATTTGAAAAAGTTTAATGAATTTTTTCCTGAGGTATTATAAGTATTCAATTTGCACAAAATCCGTGTTAAGACACCATGCACCAACAATAGAAATCTATTCTATGTCTATTTAATTATAGCCTATAAATGAAAATTCAGTGGACAAATTGTTAGTGTTACCATAAATCTTCCTAGTTTTTAATGTAACATATCTTCGATCTCTAATCTAATTCATTCTCTGAAAATTCAATGGAGATTGGATGAAAAACGGCGGAATTATTTTTTAAAAAGTATATGTATTACATATATAAAATAGAAAACTGCGTTTTGAGAAAATCGGCGATAAAGAAAAATAAAAGATTGCTACTTTATGAGGATGCCTGGTGGTGACTAACGCCAGGTATGTGACAAAATAAGGCTTTATGATAGGGGGTTCTTACGCGATGAAATAGTTGTAAGAGAAGCTGATACCTAGGCTACATCTCAAAATCCATAATTTTTACCAGCTGCTGCACCCACCCCACCCCCACCCCACCCTTTATCTTTATTAGAGGTGGGTTGTTTTTTTTAAAGAAAATATTTTGTGACAGTACAGAAATAACGACATTGACATTAATTACTATTGTTGTTATCAGCAACAGCGGGCTTTTCCTGAGTGCCATATATATCTTTTTAAAAATTTCAGTTTAAAAACTTCGAAGTAGCGGGACTTTGTCAGAATGAGCTCACAATAAAATGATGTCCAAACATAATCTAAAATATTTTGTTTGCTCCCACATGTTGATCTTTTTGATGGTCTGCATGCCAGCAATAAAAAGATTCCTATAACTGCTAGCATAGCAGACTAGGCTAGCATCGAATCTGCGTTTCTCGCGCCGCGACCCGCGAATCGCGGCCGCGATTTTTGGCCTTTTTCGGGGAAAAAAACCCAAACAAAACAAACAATCAAAAAAAGATCAAAACAACAAAAACCCACCGCCGGGGAATGAAAAATCGAGAGAAAAAAAGAAGAAAGAAACAGAATTTCTTTACTTTTAGAAAGAAAGTTATTTTCACTTCCGTTTTGCTTAAAACATCGCTCACTTGTCGACACCACGATTGATTTGTTATTTTCATGTGAAGAATGTATATTACATCTTATTTATATTGCTGTTTCTTTTTTATTTTTCCCTCTTTGTTGTGTTTTAATTTGTTGGTGGGTAAATTTTTTTCTTCTTATTGTTCTGACGTGCTGTGCGTTTTCTATTTTTTGTGTTATATAGGGTAATGTAATTTGATTTGATGTTGTTATCCTACCTTTTGTATATATATATATATATATATATAATTATATACACAGGACACATGTATATGTATAAATGTGTTATGTTAAATCTAATCAATATATTGCTATACGTCGTCACAGAGAGTTGAAAGCGTGAAAATGAATTGCAACTTTTATGGCAACTTTTGCCATTTTTTGTGGCAACTTTTGGCAAAAAAATTCCAACAAACGCAGCTGCGAGTGAAATATTGCCGCGAGATTTGTCATAGCATATAATTTGATTTTATCAATGCAGATCTATCTCCTGGGATAAGAAACGAGACAATTTTAATTATGTACTTTAAGCTGTTGGATGGTCAGCACCCATATGTTATAGCCTAGACATTATTATAGCAGAATAGGGCCTCTACTAAAGGAAGTGTCTGTATAGGGGCTCACTGAGCATCTAAGTCAGCACCTAATTCTTTGGTCATTTTAGGGCATGGCGGGTGCTGTTTGCTATTAATAGCATAAAAATAATTCTAGAATGTGTTTAGGAAAGAATAAATAACCACAGCTGTCGGTTCATACGATCGATTCTAGACATTTAAGGCCTTTGCCCATCAGGCCCTGAAATGAATGGATCACTATTTTCTTCCTTATTTGGCTTTCATGTCCTTATCCAATCATCTGTCTAGTCATTGTCCAAATTAGGAATGTGATAAAAATAGGCATTGACGCATTTTATCCAGTGACTGTTTCGTATAAGACTTAAAACTGTATAAAACCGCTGTCAGATTGAGAAGGTTTACATTGAAACAATTTAAGTCACTGCAGTTTACCAGCACTATTACAGTAGAGAATTATTATTTATTTTCAAGAACAGCACAGTTTCTGCGAGTTGGCCTAACGTTTGTCATCACTTGACCGGGAGAGGGCGCTGCAAGATTTCACGAGATCTTCACGGGAAGTAGATTTAGCCTACCATCCCACATTCACCATCGGACCTCTTCCGTGAACAAGGCTACCTATCCGTCGGACATAAGATCAAAACCATGGCTTCTGGGATTAAGATTGCAGATACTGTGAAAGAAGTATACAGCAGAATTTCTTTGAATTCTGTCAAACAAACAAAATTGAAATATGGTGTCTTCAAATTTGCCGATGACGGTGCATCTATTGTTGTCGAGACAACGGCCACAAATGCTGATGCCATGAGCTACGACGAACTGATTTCAGGTCTTCCAAAGGACGATGTCAGATATATTGCATATGATTTCGACTTCCTGTCAAAAGACAACGTGAAGACGAGCGAAATTGTTCTTGTTTCTTGGTAAGTCTGTTATTTATTACCTTCTCAAAGCCATGCCCCGGCTTTGGGCCATTGGTATTAGTCACGGCCACCGACATTTTTTCACTTCTCGGCAATTCCGAGATCCGGAAGTAGATCAAGGAGTAGGAGGTCCCGATTGATAACTGCTGCAATGCTGCATGTCTTGTAATTATATTGCCTACACCCACACGGGCTCGCCCCCCTGATTACTACAAATTATTAGGGTTATGGCTAGTAGACCTACAAGGTTTAGAGCTGGGTTTGGGGCAACTGTTAGTGTTAGGATTATAATCTAGATCTAGCCTAGATTTAGAAGGCTCTAATTGTGGTCCCTGCCCTGGTTAAGGAAGTGCTTCCTGCTTACACTTAAACTAAGTTACACTCTCCTTGATCTACAACCTGCTCAGTCGGCATTGTCTCACTCACAGACCAAAGCCAAAGATTGGCTAATAATTCATTTATTAGGCAGGATTATGATCCGGTTTAGGCCCCTGCGATTACTATTTCTATGCTGCTACTATCCTGCAGTCCTACTCTTGACCCTGCCCTAACCGCCTAACCCATTAATTAAGTTACGATTGATACTTCATTTTCATTACTAAACTCATTCCAGCCTTTATTCCAGGAGTTCCGCAGAGAGTTGGCCCTTACCGTGACATTGACAAGGTCCATTGACCAAACTATGTGAGGGTTAGGGTCCTGCTCAAAATTAGCAATGCCAATGAAAATTTAAATTTTCACTTTTGCCCCCTTTTTTTTGGTACCTAAGAAAGAATTTTCAATTCTGATAATTATGCTTCTTGAATTTTGAGAAACGGTTCATAAATAAAAAAAGTTATGGGGTTGTAAAGGTCGGCAAAATATGGATGACCCACATATAGGAAAATACTCCTAAAAAGTGGACCACGCAGTAGCAGATTCTGTAAGAAAATCGACGATATCTCGGTAACTAATCCAAATGTTCGAGAGAAACTTGGCTACCCGATGTGTTTTTGAGTGTAGAAATCATTTCTGCAGTCAGATTTACCACCAATTTCATAGTTATTTTGTTATAATTAAAATTGTGGTGTACATATTACGATTTTGCGAAAAAGGGGTGTTGGGATGAGTCCATTTTATTTATAGCATCGTATCACAACATGGGATCTTTAAGAATATATGTGGGCAGCGTGACTAAATAATTGCAAAGCTTTTTATGATGACTTTAGACCATGCCAACCGTAAAAGATAAATTAATTCAATCTAGCATGCCGTACAATTAAAAATTCTTTTTCCCCGTTGAGACGCGAACACCCCGAGACGAGATAACCTCGCCTCGGAATACCCCCATTGCGATGTTACAGGGGAATAGAGAAAAACAACCGGATGCGCGCGCCCGCCATTGCCCTATTTCAAGTGACCAATGAACGGGCCCGGAATAGTCATGCGGGGATTTGTAGGTCACAGACATTTGCCACAGGAGTGAGGGGAAAATGGCCGGTCTCCGTGCGAAGCCGCTTTGGATAGGGGGGTAGTCGTAGATTTACGATCGGGTCTAAACAACTACTTGACACAGTACTCTCAAATTTGAGCACACTATAGAGGATAGATAGATCTATTACCATCTGGGCGTTGAAATTCAAACTCCTTATAGTTTTCGGTGTACACGATACGAAAGTGTTCCCGACACCAAAAGTATAGGTTAATTTATGTGTACGAACTTCAACGTCCACATATCATTAGTTTGCCCTATTTTCTGATTGGTAGCCGAGTTTCATTCCGATTGGTTCGGAAATAGAGCAGACCGAGGTTGACAAAGTTAGTCACCTACGCTTCGTCCGGGTCCGCAAAATCGCCCGTAAACGGGGACCAAATTTTCGCCTCGCGGGAAAGCCCGATTGGCATTGCTATCAAAATATCCCCTCTTTTGTGTGTTGTTGGTTGGCTGGCCCTCTGCAGAACTCCTTCCTGCTTCCCTCATTCCTCTGGAGTTAGCCAATCAATGTATTATTATAGTAGCCTATCTAGCATGCTCACTTTGGTCATGAGGAATTTCGTAACAAGCGCCCGCGACCACTGAAACAGGAAGGGATAGTGTTTTGGGTACGAAATGACTATTCGGACTGATTCTTGTCCAGCATGACATCACTTCCGACTTCCTGTCACTCGTGACTCCGGCTTCCTGTCCTGCCTCACTCGTGACTCGCCTCAGGCTGGGTAGAGACCGGGATCACTTCGGGCAAAAAGGCGTTTTGTCCAGGAGCCGAGTTTTAATCTTATGATGAATTTGAGTGAAGAGGTCATCAAAAGCAATTAAAGATGGCTCGTTAGCGTGTGTCGGGGTCGGATGGGCGGCCTGCACACGTGTGGCTGTGTGCGTGTCAGGGAGGGGGGCACTATCGGTCCGGGCGTTGAACGTTGCATACGCGTCAGTCTTTTTCCCCCCCAGCAACTGATCATTATCACAATAATAAGCTAGTCTTGACGTAGATCTACGTAATGAATTGTGCGGTGGTCTATGGAATCAAAAGTTGCCGTATGCTCAGCTCTACACAGCAACACACCTTTTTCTTGGTAAACAATCGATATGACACAGGCTTGTGTATTTGAACGAATCGGTCTTGTTTTTTTTTTTACACAGCTCATAATATGCAGGTGCCAGGTGGTCTGCTAATCTTCAATTTTACCCTTTTTTTACAACAAAGAAAGTGGGGGGGGGGGGGGCGTATCAATGAGGCGGCGGGCATCGGATCGGCTGAAAAGGTGTGGGGGAAACTAAAAAATGGCGGAAAATTGGAAGCACTGAACGTTAGATCTATAGAATGAAGACACTCCCTTTTTTCCGGACCCGAGTCCGAATAACATATTTTCATATTCGGGCTCGAGTCCGAATAAGAATTTTTTTTATTCGGACTTGAGTCCGAATATGAAAAAATGTTATTCGGACTCGAGTCCGAATAACGACGGCCTTTTGGGTAACGGTTGGGTTATGGGTAGGCTAGCTCTTTTCCATATATATAGGCCTATTGTGTTTGTTGGAGTGGTCGCAGGTTATGGAAGGCCTTCCCTTTCATCTGCCCACGTTAAAAGAATTGCTCATTAAAAATTTGGCAAGTGCTATTTGCAACGCCGCGTTCTGAATAGCTCCCGTGCTATTTGAAACGCCAGTACTAGATCTAGAATCTAGATTTAGATGTAGTAGCCATCGTTTCTACATGATAATATTGTAGTTCTGCCTGAATTGTGGAAGCTTTCTCAGTTTTTTTATTAACCTCCTAGGATTTGACTCCTTTTTTTATGACGTTGTCTTATTCCGATCAATATTGGGTAGATCTAGATCTAGATTAGATCTAACAATTGTTTCTGACATTGTTTGCACAAAAGTAGACGTCTTGTTCATCTCTCATAACCATAATAATCTGAGTTAGAGTTTGAGCAAGTCGAAAGACGCTTGGATAACAACAAAACGGTGCAACTCAAACTTTAAGTTAGGCCTGGAAAACGTATACAAGCTGTTTACTGTCTACGTTCTGTAAGTCGAATGTTCAGTGCTTCCAAGCGTGGCATCGAATCCCGGTCCCGAAAGGGTTTTTTTTCCCCCCTTTCTCCTGAGCCTAAAATAAAAAATAAAAAAAATTAAGACTCACAGACCAAGGAAAGCCACTACTGAACTTTAGGCCTAAATTGGTAAAAGGAAAAGTATATAGGCTATACTAAGGCCTACTTTGTACAGAGCTCCTCTTGGGGACAAAACCAGAATGTGCATGCTTCATCACTACATAAAAAAAACTTTTTTACTCGATTGCGCATCGGACACACGGCCCTGACCCACAAATACCTCCTACAGGGAGATGAGAAGCCGTTGAAACTGTGTCGGATGCGACACAGATTTTACCATTAGACACATCTTAACAGAATGTCTGGACTTTGGAGAGATCCGAAGGAAGTATTATAAATGCAAGAAATTGCAAGATATTTTTTCCGTCGTTGTACCCAGCAGAATTTTGAATTTTATAAAGGGCAAGTTGTAAAATGAAAAATGAAAACGTACTATTAAAAATTTTTGTTACCTATAAGAGTTGTTTTAAATCACAAATATATTTACACTAAATTTTAATATTTTAACATTTTAGCATTTTAAAGCCAATTAGTTGACCAGTTGTGGAGTGAACTTTTGCGAAAGTAAACAACTTGTGTTTCGCGCGCTCATATGACCTTAGCAGTTGCAAGCGCCGTAAAACCCTATACTACATACATACAAGATATAATTATGGGAACAATTTGTTGGTCAGTCGAGAAGAGGACAACAACAACAAAAATACAAGGGGGGGAAAAACGTCCAGGACCGGGATCGAACCCACGCTAAAAAATAATGGTTTGACTTCAAGCGCAAACGCGCTGTCACTTCGGCTATCAGAACTTCCGATAACGATGTGCAGATTAAGCTTGATATTTTACACACGGCGACACTGCGTTTTATTTAGCACTGGCGGTAATCGCAACGCGGCGTTGCAAATAAGCACTTCCTAAAAAATTTGTGCCCATGCCTAGGAAATTCGCAGGCCAACAACCATATTAATTTTCAAGAAATCTGGAAATGACTAGATCTAGACTCTAGGACTAATCCTGTAGTAAAAATACAGTTGAGTAGGCCCAGATAGACCATAACACACGGACAGCTCGAATTAATCGGGGCTGGCCTCAGTAGTTCGCAGAGGGATATCTTACGGGACTGCAGGCACAGTTTGGCGGATGCGTGATTTCGAGTCTTCTGTGTTCGACCTAAGATCAAAAGCTGCTCTTTTGGTGGGTCATACTAAAATGCGAAAAGACATCAGAAATAGGTCTGTTTGTGATGATTTAAACTTTCTTGTCTTATTGTTCCATGTTGGTGTTGAAATATCACTACTTTTCAGTCAGTGATTGTCTAACATGGCACCAGAAAAAGACACAACACAGGACAAGAAATAATGATTTGATAAATTTCAGTAATGAGGGAATGCAATAAGGCGCAAGAAAATCATGCACAAGCTTTATTTATTATTTTTTTTCCACAATTAGGTCAGTGTATCAGTGTATGTATATTTCTGGCAGAGTTAGGTCCAATTATAAACCATTAATTCAACAGTTTAAAAAAGTGCACTAGGAAGGTTGTTTGCGATAAAAGATTACAATAGCTCTGAAGAGAGGCATGTCCATTGTGAATTTCTAAGAAGAAACTCAGAATCCCATTTGGACACTGCTGGTATTTTTATTTAGGTTCTTTGATGTGGTGGGTCGGGTCGAATTTCTCCTTTTTCAAGTCAGTGATGAAAAGTCCTTGAAGAAAGACTTCTCTGTGCAGTTCATTGATTGACCTTTTATTGTTCATTACAAATGACAGGTGACGATTTCATCTGTGAACACATAGATAGATTTACAGAGACAATGAATAATATCAGTATGGCATAAAATGAAATAACATGGTAAATGATGGTATACATCACATTTTATAACGTGCAGATGCAACTAGCACGATGAAGAACAACTTCATATATATAAGACATCATACGGTCCTTTGTTCCAAAGCAGCAGGACAGGCCAGTGTTTCTTACTTTTTCCCCAGAAAAGAGTTTGTGGTTTAATTGAAGGTTTACCAGTTTATAGACAGGCTTTGTATGCAGAACAGTTTACATTTTCTCTTTGGAGATTATTCAGGCTTGTTACAGTCATGGGCCAGATTTAAAATGTTTTGAATAGTTTGTTTTGGGGGAGGGGGGGGGGGTACCTTTGATCAAAGACAGACACACACACCCAGCTCTGTTGTTTCTATGGGCAATAAGGGGGGACTTGAACTATGCCATGTAGATCGGAGTCCATAGTTTGTACACAGCCAGTTTGGTTGTCTAAATCTCTAAGTTTTCAGCATCACAAACTTCCCTATAGCTCCACTCCTATTTAACCTATTAACATAAATCAAACATAAAACTGTAGAAACGAATGAGCCAAGCAATTAACATTACAGTTTGGTTATTGATCGATGGATTTACTGAGGTTTGGTAGATTTTTTAAAAACTGACACGGGATGCTGTGAACCAGCTGAGCTGGCACGACGTATTCTGAGAGCAGTCAACTTTGTAGTGGGAGCAGTGGCTGGTGGCTCAACTCACTAAAGTACAAGACTTCAACATCAGTTAAGGACCACTTGCAAATTTGGCTAAAATTCTCCTAGGATTTTTGTGCTGCACGTGGTAGCTTTGCAGTACACATTGTTAACCCGTTTACACTTTCAAAGCAAAAAAAAAATTGGAACATTCCTTGGTCTTTTTTTCGGATTTTTTCAAATCATGGCTTTCTGTCAAGGTGGTCCGTAACTTATTTTGAAGTCTGTATTATTGTCATGGGTTTTGTCGAATGCTCGGATAAAAGTTTTGGTGCCATCTTCCGAATGTCAAAAATGAGCCTTGGCAGTAGGATGGCGTATATATCATGTAGTGTGTGCATTGTGTAACATTTTCATAACAATGACTTTATCATTTTTATTCTCAGGGCCCCAGAAAAGTCAGCCATCAAGAGGAAAATGATGTGCGCATCCACGTTCAATTCTCTCAAAATGGCTCTCGCAGTGTCAAAGAATGTTTTACAAGGAGATTCTTTCGACGAAGTGGATAGCGTTGCAGCCTTAGATAAAGTTGGTGGAAAGCCACTCCCGTAATGTAGGTATGTATGAGAATACAAATGTACATTAGTGGTTCAGTAAATAATTGTCATTGTTTGCTGTGCTGTTTGTTTGTGGGGGGTTGTCGGGTTCTTATAATAACACTCCGGCATGCTCATAGCGAACCATTTTTTAAGTAACGTGTATTACTGGCGTTGACCAGATAACAAGGACATGTGGTTACTTGAGGGAGACATTGTGCTGCCAAGAGCGAAATGCTCGCAGCTAAAGGGATTTGAAAACAACAACAAGTAATGTGTATTCTGCATATTTAAACCACGTACAGTACCGGTACAAGATTTCAGCGTCCCGCTGATTTCACTCTATGCGCGTTCCAGACACTGTCAGTCATATTTAAGGACCATCATCTCCAGAGGGGTTATTTTCATATCAATATTGAAGTTTTTTTAGCCTTTGCCACCGGAACACCGGTGAGCGAGACCTTTTCTCCAACTCTGGGGCAAAATGCACCTGAAAAACAGTGTACTTCACAGGATGTTGTTGATTATTTTGAACACATTTCTGAATTAGATGCTGGTAATGGCGAGGACTGCCCTGAGGGGGATATGGAAAGTGATTCTGGTGGTCTTATTATAGATGTTGGTACATTGTAATTTAACGCTCAGGAGCTCAGGCAGAGGGGCACAGTTGCCTCAGGAGGTCAAGGCTCAAGGGGTTGAGAAAGGCAGGATCTTTACAAGTTTAGCAATTTGACAGGTCTTGTATGAAATTAGTGACAGATGGTCTACAGAACGGTGATCTCGCTTTAAATACAGGTCATCTGTCAGAAGACCTCATTTGGGTGTAAGGCAGACTCATAATAATTTTTGATGGCTATTTTGGGAGGAGAAAGAAATTAGTTTGCACGTGTCCATGTACTTGCTACATTGTTACTGTCACATGTCAGTGGCACTTAGTTTGGGCTTCTGTTTGAGACAACGGAAAACATAGGAAAAAGACTGATTTTCATTTTTGTCTTTCAGTGTCAGTAAAACTTCACCTGGTGTTGAGACCCGGGGTTATGTTGTTGAATATTGTATAAGAATACAACTCTGATCATTATATATGGATATCTGGGGGAGAATTGCTAACGTAGTAAAATTTTGAACAACACAAAAAATGTTGGAATTAATTCTCCAAGAGAGTATGGGTTTGATATAGAAACATGTTTTTCATTGTCGCTCCTTTGTTCTCTCTCACACTGTCTGTTGACATTGGTTTATCTGCGGCTTTGTCTTTCACCGGAAATTTTGTGGGTGCTCTTGTGTAGTTTGCTCCTTCTTTTCCATCAAACGTTGATCATCCTTTTTTTTCCTCCGTGTATTTTGTATTTACTCTTGCGTAACATCTCTTATATTTTATACTATGACCAATGTGTGTTGCAAGTACCCTAAATTTCACTAAAACACCCCTTCCCCAAAACTAGTCTCTCAATTTGCTATTCAATGTAGGCCTACTGCGTGCCTACATTTGTCCAACGCCTCAGTGGTTTTACACACTGTGTATATAGGTCAAATTATGCAAGGATAGCAGTTGTACATCTGTCACACAACCTTCGTGTCACAGTTGTACATCTGTCACACAACCTTCGTGTCACAGTTGTACATCTGTCACACAACCTTCGTGTCCTAGTCTATTGTCTCTGCAAAGTTAGTTCATATATGTGAAGTCAGGCATTTTTTTGGTTATGGAATTTACCTTTACATTTTTTATCACCAACTGGTCACTGGCAGTTAAACCGGATAGGTTTTTGGAAGTTTGGAACTTTGCTGTCAGCTCTAGCTATATATTCCCTGGTAGTGCATGTGGCATAAATGTTGGACTTGTGGCCCTCAGGAGACAAGGGGGACAATTGGCTGATAGGCTTCGGCCTGAGCATGTTAGATTGTGTAGGCGAGTCGACTGTCATGAATTTGCCGGAACTTTGCTGGATTTTGGCAATGTGTGACTGTCTATAAAACCATATCACCACACATGACATAACACCAAGACCAGGCTCAACTGGTGTAATGTTTATTGTTATGTGGCTCTGATTAGTTGGGGGTTTTTAAAGTTACCAAGCAAGAGTTGTGTAATTTTGCAAGTCTATTGCTCCCAACTGTAGTTACAATTAACCTGGTGTGGTTTGCTCCTTCTTTCCTATCAAACATGTATCGTCCTCATCTCTCTCTCTTCTTTTTTTATGTTTGTTACTCTTGTATTACCTCTGATCTTCGGCACTTGCATGACCTTATTGTGTTGCAAGTGTTATAAAACTCTTACCAATACTAAACAATTAGCCAAAAGTTTCATGTGTCCCGTGCGCTCATATGACCTTATGCAGGTGCGAGCGCCGTAAAACACTTTTACCCCAAAAAAACCCAACCATCAATTAGCCAGTGTTTTTATTTTGGCTTTTGTTTTCTGTCGCCAGGTGTGTTTTTCAAAGGTAGCGTCGTGGACACAGGAGCCGGGGGAGTGTGTGACAGGAGGGGCATTTGTGTTGGCCGTACGACCTGTTGACTTGTGCACTGACTGCAGATAGTTTTTTATGGTTGATTTTCCAAAGTCTTAGCTCTTGTGTAATGTTAGATAATAAGCGTGAATATTAGGGGGAGGCTGTGTCCAGTTGTTTTGGTTTTGTTGACTATCACACGATTATTTTTATAAGGCTGTGGCCCCTGTTATCTTTGCCCTCTTATTTTTGGTTACAATGACTGTTTTGTTGGGGATTTTATTTGTATGATGCGTTAATTACACAGGGTGGGAGGCTTTTTTTACTTTACGCATGATGTATCCATTGTGTTGTTTTTTGTATTGAACAGCAACAGTTACGGTCTGGGTTATTTTTGTTTTCAATAGACTGACCTATCAGTTAACAACTAATGCTAGGGCAGAACAAATTGTCCCTCCTGTTTTGTGAATTTTTTAATTTTTTTTTCTCTTTATGTTTTAAAAATAATTTCAACCCGCTTTTGTGTTCTTGTTTGTGACATAGAAATGTTTGGACTTTGGTATGTCATAGCCTCATCTTTTTCAGCCATTGTATTAGTAGTTTCAGAGCCGGGTTGTCTTTCTATCATCTTTTTTTTTTTTTTTTTTAACTTGTAAACCATAAAATGTTTGATTCTTCATTCAGTATTTCTTTCATGCCTGCCGTCTCTTTCTTATGTACTCATGATGGCAGTATGATTGCTTACTTTCTTACCTTAAGACCCTTTCAGTTCAGGACACCACTGTATATCTATAATACTGTGTAATTCTACGGTTTACTGAACTGCTCAATGTTATTGTTGGAAGATGAGTATTTCCTCGCCCGTATAAAAACTCAAAAACAAGGACGAAGTGTTTGTTAAAAGAATGTGCAGAATTTGTTTCATTCTTAAGTTATTTTGTCTTCTGGTTGGTCCTCGCGGAGTATTGACGAAAGACGTGCTTTGGTGGTGAGGTAGCTCTTGCCCTCTCCTGCAGCACTTTCTCCGCAGCGGGGGAGTTGGAAAATTGAGTCGATAGTGCCGTAAAACTCCTACTCAATGGATCGAAAGGTCGGCATGAACAAAGAATCTTGCTCTGTTACTCTAGGTGCAGATTGCTCATTGATGTCCTCCGTGACTGCAGCACATGTTGCTCTGCAGTACTCTCCACCCTGTCACGTTTCTGTCTCTGGTTGTCGTGGCGATGCACGTGAAGACTAGTTCTGACAACCGCGCCTCTGGGACGGTCAAGCAGACGGTTTGTTCCTCTCCTGTGGTGAGACTGGCTAGTGTGGGAAGACAGAAGCTTGGGGAAAGTGGGGGCAGGTCACAACGGCGCTCGGGGTCGCCAATCTTTGGGCACAGGCGTGGGACATATCAACATGATGCCTACTGTACTGAATTTGTTTGGGTTGGGGGTGGGTTTTTTTGTGGGGTTATTTTTTATATACCGTGATGCAGTTAACTTGTCATGGATTTTGTTTTAACTCAATGGAGTTTGGTGATCATCAGAGCCGCTATGTCGCGGGCAAAAAGAAGATAAAAAAAGAGTTGTACGAGGTACAGCTGACCACCCAGTATCTCGTAGTAGAGTCGGAACAAAACGGACGGGTCTGTACCAACAAATAGAAAGGGTTTTTTTTTTTTCTAAATTCACTATTTAGGTAGATATGTTTGATTTGGATTACTTGCTAGAAGTTTGGTTTTTTTAGGCGTTAGGAGTAGTTGTGCTTTTTTTTTTCGTTAATGAAATTTTGGAGTTGACAATGGGTGGGTGCGCATGCATTTAATTAATTATCTCTGTTATTACTAAGCACTTGTCTGGTCAAGATCAAATATTTAAGAGAAGTGTCAGTAGAGTAGAAACAGATCTCTACTTATGCATACACATCATGCTGTCTGTACCTTTTTTTTTATTCATGCAAATTAATAAATCTGTTACTACATACCTGCTGGTTCCTACCTAGTTTTTTGGTGTGCACCTCGTCAAGTGTGTTTGTTTCCTTGCTCCACCTCGTCAAGTGTGTGTGTTTCCTCTCCTCGTCAAGTGTGTGTGTTTCCTTGCTCCTCCTCGTCAAGTGTGTGTGTTTCCTTGCTCCTCCTCGTCAAGTGTGTGTGTTTCCTTGCTCCTCCTCCTCAAGTGTGTGTGTTTCCTCTCCTCGTCAAGTGTGTGTGTTTCCTCTCCTCGTCAAGTGTGTGTGTTTCCTTGCTCCTCCTCGTCAAGTGTGTGTGTTTCCTTGCTCCTCCTCGTCAAGTGTGTGTTTCCTTGCTCCTCCTCGTCAAGTGTGTTTGTTTCCTTGCTCCTCCTCGTCAAGTGTGTTTGTTTCCTTGCTCCTCCTCGTCAAGTGTGTGTTTCCTTGCTCCTCCTCCTCGTCAAGTGTGTGTGTTTCCTTGCTCCTCCTCGTCAAGTGTGTGTGTTTCCTTGCTCCTCCTCGTCAAGTGTGTGTGTTTCCTTGCTCCTCCTCGTCAAGTGTGTGTGTTTCCTTGCTCCTCCTCGTCAAGTGTGTGTGTTTCCTTGCTCCTCCTCGTCAAGTGTGTTTGTTTCCTTGCTCCTCTGTTTTGATACAGCAACTAACTGCTGCTTTTTCTTTCCTCATCCTTATTCCTTGCTATCGTCATGTTTCCTCTACTTCACTCTCACAAGCGTACATGTGTGCTTCTTTGTGTGAGTGCCAGTGATACATGTGACATGTACAGTGCAGCTTCTCTGTAACATCGTCTGTGTAGCGACGTGGTACCCAGGTCCCCGATTTTTTCCTTTTATATAAGATATTTCATCAGTAATTTTTGGTTCCCTCTCTTATAACAACCTCCGATATAACGACATCGTCTGTGTAGCGACGTGGTGCCCAGGTCCCCTTTTTTTCCTTATAAATTCTATCATTAGTAATTGTTGTTTGCCTCTCTGTAACTACTCTCTATACTCTATTATCTGTAACATTTTTGTTCTGGTCCGGACGATGTCGTTTGAGACCGAGAGGCTGCTCTGTACTACACAGCAACTGTTTCTTCCTACTTCTGGTGCTGCTGGCCTACTTTTCTGTGGACTTCACTTTGATTTGGATATATTTTTTTATTTTAATTTATATATTTAGATGTACTGTTGGACCTGTTATTGCTTCATCAGTGGGTGGTTGGTGGGTGCTCTGGTGTGGTTTGCTCCTTCTTAAGATCTTTCCTATAAAAAATCTGTTGTCTTTATCTCCCCTCCTTTTTTGTGTTTGTTAACTCACTTGTAACACCTCATGACCTTATCATGTTGCAAGTGCTGTAAAACACTTACTAAAACTTTTAGATTAATGAGGAGGTGAAAGGAGACAATTTAGAGAAACATGTCGCTTGCCGGATTTGAACCCGGGACCAATTGAACTATAACCTCTAGGCCACGAATATATACATGACATGTATATTTCCCGTAGTGCCATAAAAAAAAATATTTAAAAAAAACAGTTCGGTAGCGGCACTTTGTCAAAATGAGCTCACAATAAATATAGGACTATACAAACATTATATAACATTTAAATATATAAACCAAAATGTATAAATCTGTTAGCCCCACATATTGATGTGTTTGATGGTCTGCTCGCAATAAAAAAAGAGTCCGTAACTGTATAACTGCTAGCAAATATTGCCGAGGGGTTTGCCACAGCATTATGAATTAATATGTTCTAAGGTTTTAAAATATAAATGCAGGTTTTTTAATGCCCCAAACCGACACAATTTACATCACGGACTTTGACCATGTCAGACAGAGCCGACCCAGGCCGAGAGGGATACAACATCCCAGCAGAAAGACCGAGAGAACTTGAATTAATGGAGGAAGTCAAACTCAGGCCTCTTGCTGTATGTAACAGCGAAGAGCCTAACCACCTAGACCACAGAGGTCAGTGGGTTTTTTGGTCATGTTTTACGGCGCTCGCAACTGCTTAAGGTCATATGGGCGCCTAGGGGTGGATGTCAACAGAGAAGCATCGACGCTTAACGGCAGCAGAGAATGAAAAAGAAAAGGTCATGTTGTCTAGCAAGGTTCTATCGCCTGCTTTCGACTCCACTTTCTGCCCCCACCCATCACCTCCGTTGCCCCCTCCACTGGGCTCCTGACTCTTTCTGCAGCCTTTCTACTGCTACTCCCTGGCTCATTCTTACTGCTGTCTTTCAGCCACGCCCCTGATCTTATGGTTGGAAAGATTTACACCTAGCCTTCTCGGACAAGGACGAAAAATCTCGGAGGTCCCATGTGCAAGTTGCGCTCGTTAAAGATCGCTTGGTGGTCCAAAATCGATAAATAAGAGTAGGCTTCGGCCGCCACCCGGGAAAAATTCAAAATGTCCTACCAACTGAAAATGTTTAATGTGTCCTGCGCGCTCATATGACTCAATATGACCGTATGCAGTTATGAGCGCCGTAGAACACTTATTTCCAAAAAAACAAAAAACAACCCACATAAAATGTTGAATGACGGCGACTAACTCAGCTAACTGTAAATCACGGGTTCCCCTTATCAGTATCAGTCATGTGACATCAGTATCATACAATTTTATTGATGCCTCGTACTTTAACTTAAACTTAACAAGCAAGATAAAATCTCCATTCCCCTGATTACATGTCATGTAGTACCAAGTGGCAGGGCTAAGCACTAACTGTGACATCCATCATATTATAGTATAGGACTATAGGCCTACACTCACGATAGAAAACGTCAGACTCTGATTATACACACCATTGCACAGGCGAGTGGGTGGTTGAAAGGTGCTCTGGTGTGGTTTGAGGTTTGGTTCTTCTTTCCTATCAAACATCCACCGTCCTGATCTCTCCTCCTTCTTTTCGTGTACATCATGTATGTTACTCTCTTGTAACACCTCTAATCTTCGGCACTTATATGTATGGCCTTATTGTGTTGCAAGTGCCGTAAAACTCTTACTAAAAAGACAAAAACAAAAACACTATTGCACAGTGGGTGGTTGGCGGGTGCTCTGGTGTGGTTTGCTTCTTCTTTCCTATCAAACATCTATCATCCTTATCTCTCCTCCTTTTTTGTGTTTGTTACTCTCTTGTAACACCTCTAATCTTCGGCACTTGACTTATATGACCTTATTGTGTTGCAAGTGCCGTAAAACTTTTACTATAACTAACTAACTATTGCACAAGATATTTTACTGACACTATACATTTTTTTAGATTTCAAAATTAGTGCACTGATAAAAAATACACATGTACTTGTGGTGTCATTTAGTATAATATGTCTGCACAACGTACTCTGTACAATGGTCATTAATGATTGGATCTAATCTATACTATACGTTCTTATACTGACCGTCTAGGATCTAATCTAATGTATGGTATAGCCAAGACAATGATGTAACATACGAGGTATACGCGGATGGTTGGAGGGCGCCACTAGACTACATGTAGTAGATCCTACTTCTTTGCTACTTTTTCCTCTGTTGTTTCTGTCCGTCCGTCTTTTGTTTTTAGTAACATGTAAGTGGTTTTTTTACGGCTCTTGCAACACAATAACGTCATGTGTAAGTGGCGAAACACAATAACGTCATGTGTAAGTGGCGAAACACAATAACGTCATGTGTAAGTGGCGAAATTAGTAGAGGTGTTACAAGAGAGTAACATACACAAAAAAGGAGGGGCGATAAAGACGATAGATCATAAGAGATGTTTAGTTTGAATCGATAGAAAAGAAGGAGCAAACCACACTTGAGCACCCGCCAACTACCCACTCTGTCAGTCTTACTTTTTCCTTGCACTAAATGAGCATAATTGTGTTGAGGTGCTTCCCTTTACTCAAACTTTTTTTTTAGTAGAGTTTTTACGGCGCTCGTAACTGCATAAGGTCATATGAGCACCACGGCTGGGTGTCAATAGAGAAGTCTTTACAGGGAATCAGGCTTACTCACCTCTCTAGCTTCAACAGCTCAAAGTTTCCTTCGACTATCAAGGCACCCCGAAAAAACAGTTCACAAGAGAGTGACAAACATGATACAAAAGAAGTAAAGGGAAAAAATATGATGATAGTAAGGATTAGGAAAGAAAATTAAAAAAGCAGCAGTTATCCGTTGCAGTTCAGGCACAGTTATGAGCATGACATTGATCAATCAGCCCATTTACAATTCTATGGTGCATAAGAACATATTGTTATGTTGGGAATGGCCTAAAAGACACTTCAGTCAGTAGCAACTCAAGCAAACAAGGGTATAAGCGAAGACAAGGGTTGCATTTGGAAATACAAATACATGGAATCCAACCACAGTGACAGTTTTCTGTTGTCCTCAAGTTCAGCTATTATTCAGTGAAAAGACGTTGTTGCTGTTAACATTATTATTACCGGGTATGCTGCTGCTGCTCTCTCTCTCTCTCTCTCTCTCTCTCTCTCTCTCTCTCTTTTTTTTTTTTCTCTCTCTCTCTCACTCACTCACTCACACACACACACACACACACACACACACACACACACACGCACACACACACACACACACTCACATCTATTTCCCTGTATTCTGTCCCCATCGTTTTATGCAAGAAAAATTCAGAAATTATGCAAACTGAGCCCAAAAATGTGAAATTATGCGATTCTGTTAATTTTTAAAAAGGATGAATAAGGAAAATAATTTTAAAAATTATGAAAAAATGATCAAATTTTGCTAAATTATGCGGGGTGCATAAAACCACGAGGTCAGCTCCCCCACTCACAAAGTTAAGAGTTGTAGAGAAGAAGACAGAGCCAGTTGCTGTGTGTCTTCCTTCCTTCAGGTTGGTCTGTCTATCACTATCTGTCTGTCTATCTGTCTGTCTGTCTGTCTGTCTGTCTGTCTATTGTTGTAGTGCGTCACACGCTGGCTTAGTGGGCGGCGGCCACAGAACTGGTGGCGAGACAGATGGTGATTACATTACATGGTGTTGTTTTCGACTGTTGTTGGTTTTTTTTTTTTCCTTTTCTTTTTTGGTGGTTTTTTATTGTTGGGGGGGGGGGGGGGTTGCTGTTTGGTTTTGATGGGGTTTTTTTCTATTGCAAGAAAGGCGACTTCAAGAAGTATACAAGTCCGTTCATATCACCACCAATGAATGCAAGTTATATTCAAAATATTTTAAAAAATTGGAGTATGTTGCAGAGTTTGATGGTGGGTGGTTCTTTCCTGTCGAACATTTATCGTCCCTATCTCTCTCCTTCTTTTTTGTGTGTGCCACTGTCTTGTAACACATCGTCTATTCTTCGGCACTTATATGACTTTATTGTGTTGCAAGAGCCGTAAAACTCTTACTAAAACTAACATGTAAAGAGCTTGAAGAAGCGCATTGGTTGGTTCTATTCCTGTACTGTCTCAGTCGTGCCTCTTCTTAATTAAAACATTATCGGGATTTAAACGAATCAAACACTTCAAACAGTTTCTGCAAGAAGAAAGTGTCTTGAGAAGAATACAAGTTTTTTTGGTTAAATTTCTTTTCATTTCACTGAAAACGTCGTATTTTTACATAAGTCAGTGGTGAATGGGGGTGACCATAATATATATAAATACGCTGAACGTCTGAACGTAAATCTCATGATTTATGATTTCATAGTCGCTGGTGTTCTGTATTGCACGTCTACTGATCCACCTCACCACAGCTTTTCTCCCTCCATATATCCAGATATGTAGAATAATATATATAAAAATAGGTAAATGTTTTTATAGTTAAAAATTATACACACCCCATATCAAGATGATGGTGTGGATATATTTATGAAAAGAGAGAGGAGGTGT
>NW_004797858.1:308917-310010 GCF_000002075.1 Aplysia californica | reverse complement strand
TATGCGAAAAAAATGACGAGAGCCTGATTCCACCACGTGTTGGCACATTGACATTCGCAGACTCTATATATATATCGTATAGATCTAGGCCTACGTGCCAAGGGCTTGGCATTCTCTGTGTGGTTAGATCGTGCAGTGGTAAATCTACATCTCCTCACCTCCACTCATCTCCCTATTTTGTAGACGTACTTTTTCGACTGTATCCTCTTCCCTGCCCTTCCTCCTCCTCCTCCTCCTCCTCCTCCTCCTCCTACTACTACTACTACTACTACTACTACTCCTCCTACTACTACTACTACTATTATTATTATTATGTAATATAACACACACACACACACACACACACACACACACACACATACATATATATAGATATATGGGTGGTTTGCGGGTGCTATGGTGTGGTTTGCTCCTTTTTTCCTATCAAACACAAACGTCTATTCTATGATATCGTTTTTATCTCCCTCCTTTTTTGTGTTTGTTACTACTCTCTTGTAACACCTCCAATCTTCGGCACTTATACGACCTTATTGTGTTGCAAGTGCCGTAGAACTCTTACTAAAACAGCAACAACAACAAAAGCAAGGGGGGAAATGAGAAGGGGCCGTATATACAGGTGATTGTCTTATACAGGTAGTCGTTTGTACAGGTGATTGTCTTATACAGGTAGTCGTTTGTACAGGTGATTGTCTTATACAGGTGGTCGTTTGTACAGGTGATTGTCTTATATGGAGGCCGTTTGTACAGGTGAGTGTCTTATACAGGTGGTCGTTTAACAGGTGAGTGTCTTATACAGGTGGTCGTTTGTACAGGTGATTGTCTTATGCAGGTAGCCATTCGTTTGTAGGTCATGCACGATTAGTCATGCGTGAAGAAGAAAAAGTTGGTGCGTAATTTCATCATCGGATGGATCGCACGTTCTCTCTTTGGTGTGCAGCAGTTCTATTTTTAGCCACGCCTCAGCCGAGTGGAAGGGGGCGTGTCATGGTGGGCGTGAACGAGACAGTGTGTGGTACTGTGGTAGGATCTTGGACTTGGAGTAACTACTCCAAGGGTAGGACGATGGGTCTGTGTGTGTGTGTGTGTGTGTGTG
>NW_004797858.1:306216-308052 GCF_000002075.1 Aplysia californica | reverse complement strand
ATTGTTCTTTATTGTTAGTTCTGAACTTTATTGTTCTTTATTGTTAGTTCTGAACTTTATTGCTCGTTATTGTTAGTTCTGAACTTTATTGTTCTTTATTGTTAGTTCTGAACTTTATTGTTCTTTATTGTTAGTTCTGAACTTTATTGTTCTTTATTGTTAGTTCTGAACTTTATTGCTCGTTATTGTTAGTTCTGAACTTTATTGTTCTTTATTGTTAGTTCTGAACTTTATTGTTCTATATTGTTAGTTCTGAACTTTATTGTTCTTTATTGTTAGTTCTGAGTTGTTTTTTAGAATAATAAATTCTGGACATTATTGTTCTAAATGTTAGTTCTGAACTTTATTGTGGTTTTTTAAAATTGTTATTCGGGAATTTTATTTGTTTTTGGGTTTTTTGCACTTTATTGTCCTTTATTGTTTGTCCTGACCTTTATTGCTCTTTATTGTTATTGCTGAATTATATTTTTTAAAATCATTATTTCTGGACATTATTGTTCTTTATTGTTAGTAATGTTAGTTCTGAATGTCTTTGTTATTTATTTTTATTCCTGAATTGTTTTTTTTTAACCCCCACTTTTTTGTTAGTTCTGAACTTGATTGTTCTTTATTGTTATTTCTAAATTTTATTGTTCTTTAATGTTATTTCTGAAATTTATTTTTTAAATCATTATTTCTGGGCATTATTGTTCTTTATTGTTAGTTCTTAACTTAATTGTTCTTTATTGTTATTTCTGAATGTTTAAACATTTTTATTTCTGGACATTCTTGCTCTTTATTGTTAGTTCTTAACGGAACGGTATTGTTCTTTATTGTTGTTTCCGGATGTCATTGCTCTTTACTGTTAGTTCTGAATTTTTTTGTTCTTTGTTGCTATTTCTGAATTTTATTATTTCTTATCATTATTTTTTGGGTAAGTTCTGAACTCTATTGTTCTTTGTTGTTATTTCAAATTTTTTATATTTTTTACCACTATTTCTGGATTTTATTGTTCTTTATTCTTAGTTCTGAATTTTTCAGTTCTTTAGGCCTATTGTTATTTCTGAATTTTATTTTTTGCAATTATTATTTTTGGACATTATTGTCCTTCATTGTTAGTTCTGATTTTTTATTTTATTTTTGGTTCTTTATTGTTATTTCTGAATTTTATTATTTGTTATCGTTATTTCTGGACATTATTGTTCTTTATTATTAGTTCTAAATTTTGTTTTCTTTACAGTTATTTCTAAATTCGATTATTCTTTATCGTTATTTCCTAACATTATTGTTCTTTATTGTTATTTCTGAATTTTTAAAGATTTTTATTTCTGGACATTATATTGCTCTTTATTATTAGTTCTGAACTGAACGTTATTGTTCTTTATTGCTGTTTCTGGACATTATTGTTATTTTATGTTAATTTTGAATATTATTTTAATTTTATGTTATGTTTGAATGTTATTGTTCTTTATTGTTCTTTCTGAATTTTATTGTCTTTTGTAGCTATTTCTGAACATTATTGTTCTTTATTGTAATTTCTGAATTTTCTTGTTCTTTATTGTTATATCTGCATATTATTTTCTAACTATTATTTTTGGACATTATCGTACTTCATTGGTTTTCTGAATTGTGTTTTTTTATTGTAATTTCTGAACTTTATTTTTTTATCATTATTTCTGGACATTATTGTTCTTTATTGTTAGTTTTAAATTGTATTGTTTTTTATTGTTTTTTCTGAATTTTGTTATTTTTTATCAGTATTTCTGGATATTATTGTTCTTTATTGTTAGTTCTGAATTCTTATTGTTCTTTATTGTTATTTCTAAATTTTATTATTTTTTATCATTATTTCTGGAC
>NW_004797858.1:303317-305617 GCF_000002075.1 Aplysia californica | reverse complement strand
CTGGACATTATTGTTTCTTTTCTGTTGGTTCTGAATTTTATTGTTTATTATTGTTATTTTTGAATTTTTAATTTTGTAAAAATAATTGTTCCTGGACACTATTGTTCTTTATTGTTAGTTTTGAACTTATTTGTTCTTTATTATTATTTCTAAAATTAAATAATAATTCATTTCTTCTCGACATTATTGTTCGTTATTGTTAGTTCTGAATTTTAAAGTTCTTTTTTGTTATTGATGAATTTTATTATTGTTAAAAATCATTATTTCCGGACATTATTGTTCTTTATTGTTAGTTCTGAACTTAATTGTTTTTTATTGTAATTTTTGAATTATATATTTTAAAAAATTATTTCCGGACATTAGTGTTTTTTATTGTTATTTCTGAACTTGATTGTTGGTTATTGTGATTTCTAAATTTGATCCTTAATTTCTGAATCTTTTTTTTTTATCATTTTTTTCTGGGCATTATTGTTCTTTATTGTTATTTCTAAATTTTTTTTTCAAATAAGGAAACATTAACCACCCACAGCATCCCCCTGACCCAAGCTCTCCGGCTGGCGACAGAGAGACGTCTCTTTCTTCCCGCGACACCCAAAAGGGTATAAGCGGCAGATAAAAGTAAAGTAAAAAAAGTAAATAATAATTTTTGAACATTATTTTCCTTTATTGTTAGTTCGGAGCTTTATTGTTCTTTATTGTTCTTTCTGAAATTTTAGCTTTTTTATCATTATTTTTGGACATTATTGTTCTTTAGTGCTACTTCTGAACTTCCTTGTTCTATATTGTTATATATGCTTAACTAAATTCTTAAAGTCATTATTTTTGGACATTATTGTTTTTTATTGTTAATTCGGATTTTTTTTCTTCAGAATAATTACTTTTGAACATTATTGTTCTCAATGTTAATTCTGAACTTAATTGGTCTTTATTGTTGAATTTTATTTTTTTTATTTTCTGTACATGATTGATTTTTATTTTTAGTTCTGAACTTAATTGTTCTTTATTGTTATTTCAGCATTTGATCTTTTTTTTACCCTTATTTCTGTAGATTATTATTTTTTATTGTTAGTTCTTAACTTCAATGTTCTTTATTGTTATTTCTGAATTTCATTTTTTTAAATCCTTTTTTCCGGGCATTATTGTTCTTTATTGTTATTTCTGAATTTTATTTTTTAAAATCCTTTTTTCTGGGCATTATTGTTCTTTATTGTTATTTCAAAATGTATTATTTATTTATAAATCATTATTTCTGAACTCATTTTTCTTCATTGTTAGTTGTGAACTTTATTGTTATTTTTTAATTATACTTTTTAATAATTATTTCAGGGACATTATTCGTCTTTTCTGTTAGTTCTGAACTTTATTGTTCTTTATCATGGTTATTTCTGAAATTTATTATTTTTTATCAATGTTTCTCGACATTATTGTTCTTTGTTGTTAGTTCTGAACTTTATTCTTGTTTATTATCATTTCTGAGTTATTTTTGAAAATAATTATTTCCGGACATTGTTGTTCTGTATAGTTAGTTTTCTGAACTTTATTGTTCTTTATTATTATTTCTGAATGGTTTTATTCTATCTTTTTTTTCAGGACATTATTGTTCTTTACTGTTTGTTCTGAACATTTTTTTCGTTTTTTATGGGTTATTTCTGAATTCTAATATTTTTTAAATATTATTTCAGGACATTATTGTTCTATATTGTTAGCTCAGAACTTAATTGTTCTTTATCGTTATTTGTTTTCTGGACATTATATTGCTCTTTATTGTTAGTTCTAGAAATGAACGTTATTGTTCTTTATTGTTGTTTCTGGACATTATTGTTTTTTGTTGTTAGTTCTGAATTTTTTTGTTTTTTATTATGGTTATTTCTGCATTTTATTATTTTTTTATAACTATTTCTGTATATTGTTGTTCTTTATTTTTAGTTCCGAATTTTATTGTTCTTCATTGTTTTTTCTGAATTTCATCTTTTTTTAATCATTATTTTTGGGCATTATTGTTCTTTATTTTTAGTTCTGAACTTCGTAGTTCTTTATTGTTATTTTTGAATTATATTATTTTTCATCATTATTTATGGACACTGTTGTACTTTAGTATCATTTGTGAATGTTATATTTTTCTAATACTTTTTAAAAATAGAATTATTTCCGGACATTATTGTTCTCTATTGTAAGTTCTGAACTTTATTGTTCTTTATTGTTATTTCTCAATTTTTATTATATTTTATCATTTTTTTGGACATTATTGTTCTTTACCCTTAGCCTCTAGTTCTGACCTTTTTTTTGTTCTTTATTGTTAT
>NW_004797858.1:299914-301436 GCF_000002075.1 Aplysia californica | reverse complement strand
AGTCTGATTCCCCGTTTGGACTTCTCTGTTGACATCCACCACTTGGCGCTCATATGACCTTATGCAGTTTGCGAGCGCTGTAATACCTTACTAAAACATAACAGTGCTCTCATCGATGATATCACGGCCATAATGCTGTGGTTTGGCTATCAAATCATGCTGGGCTGTGGTAGAGATCGTCATGCCGTGTTAGCAAGCTAGGAGAGAGCCATTCTTGAGAACTTGGCTTTATCAAACAAACGCCTCACTAACTAGGCCTACTAGTTGGAGTGGTAGACAGCGAGTGGCGATAATGCACAGGTGAACGGACACAGGACACAACACAGCTACACATTGAGTGACACAGCACAGCTACACGACACACTGAGCGACACAGCACAGCTACACGACACACTGAGCGACACAGCACAGCTACACGACACACTGAGTGACACAGCACAGCTACACGACACACCAACCAACACTCACAAACATAGTGACAGACGACACAAGTGAACAGAGACGCAACAAGAGAAATATCACCACAGTGATGACCGCGGTTCGAATCCCCAGGGAACACACGGGGTCCCTTTTAATTTTAAGCACAAGCGGGCTATTCCGAAAAATGCTGTTTTGAGGGTAAAGTTTTTACCACTTGTTCAGTTTCTTTAAAAGACGAGAGTTTTCTCCATGACCAAACAAATATACACACCAATGAAACCAAACTTCTCCTATAGGTAGGGCAATGCCCACTTCTGGTGTAGGTCAAGATTTCTGGAAACCCCCGAAATCTGGGTTGGTCCGCTTGTCCTTAAAAGCGACCAATTAAACTACATACTTGTAGCTTGAGCTGTTTTGGAGCGTTCCGAGATTCTCCATCAACTTGGCTGTGTCGGAAATGGGCGTTTTACAAGTTTTAGTTAGCATTACCAAGAGTTTTACGGCACTTACAAGGCAAATAGAAGTTAATTCGAAGGTCCCACCTCTATAATATTACATAAGCTTACAGTGTTAAAGGGAGTGAGGGTGTTGTTGTTGGTGGGTGCGCTCGTATTGCTTTGTTATTGTTATTAATTTGCTCCCTCTTTCCAATCGTCCATAAATCTCCCCTCCTCCTTTTCTGCGCATGTTACTCTCTAATAGTATTAGATCTACCTCTGATCTTCGGCATTTATATGACCTGTTCGTGTTTGAAGCGCCATAAAACTCTTCTTACAAAAACTCCAGCAAAGGGGGCGTTGACCGCGAGACAGTCGGCTGTGGAGGTGTGAGGTGTGAGATGACGAGGCCAGCGAGACAAGAAGAGTTTTCACGTGATGGGAGGCGTGTGATGGTGTTGTGGTGGGAGGCGTGTGATGGTGGTGTGATGGGAGGCGTGTGATGGTGGTAGTGGTAGATAGATTATGTAGGCCTACGATCACCACCAAAGATTCTTTCAATCTTTGTCACAACTGAGGAAGACCTAATTTGTGAGGCCCGTGGCGATGTTGGAGTCGGACTGACTGACGTGGGTTTGTCAGAGAGAGAGAGAGAGAGAGAGAGA
>NW_004797858.1:296384-298438 GCF_000002075.1 Aplysia californica | reverse complement strand
AGCTAAGTCTCTATGGGTTATCTTAGACCCTGATCTCCCAAGCCCTGCCCACGGTATCTATACGGAGACGTCTCCGGCGGAGATAGACCAATCAAAATGCTTTGTGCCTCTGGACCAAGTAAAACAATCTGGGGGGCATGCCCCCCCTGTTAAACCCATATATTATAATTTGATATTTTGTAGTTAGGTTTGAAATCTTCTTGAAATTAATTGATTTGCAACAGTTTTAGTGGCTCTAGGTGTGATCTGCAGCAAACGATACGCAGTTTGACCCCCATATCGTTCATTTCTTTGGTGTGTGGGTTTTTTTTGTGTGGTTTTAGTAAGCGTTTTACGGCATTTGCAACACAATAATGTCATATATGCGTCACAATGTGGTGGAACCAGGCGCTCGTCAATTTTTGGGCATATGATGAGGTTATTGATATCATCTTAAAGTTTGTTTCTTTGTGTTGCTTTTGGTGAAAGAAATACCCATCTATCTTGAAAAGAAGTTGAGATATGTACGATTGAAGGAGGCGAAGTCGCTCGGTTTCAGTGGTAAAATTAGCAAGGAAATGGCCACCAAAGTTTGACATTTTTCTGTGAAATTCACACGGAAATGTGTTCTATATGGACACGAAAGGTATTGAGTCAAAAAAACGAAAATCCGATAACAATTGCCAAACTGATGGAAAAGTGAAAAGTTTCTTCACTTCAATTCCTTTGTTTTGACGAGCGCCTGATTTCACCACCATGTCTGATATATCTGTCCCCGTCGTTTTATGCAAGAAAAATTCTGAAATTATGCAAAATGAGCCCAAAAATGTGAAATTATGCGATTCTGTTAATTGTAACAAAGAATGAAAAAGGAAAATAATCAGAAATAATGCAAAAAATGATAAAAAATTTTCTAAATTATGCGGGGTGCATAAAACCACGGGGACAGATAAGTGCCGTTGATTTGACGTGTTACAAGAGAGTAACAAACAAATAAAAGAAGAAGGAGAGATAAAGGCGATAAGATGTTTGATAGGAAAGAAGGAGCAGACCACACCAGAGCACCCACCAACCACCTACTTCAAAGCTTGCTAAATTCAACAACAAAACAAAAACTGAAACAAACAAAACTAAAAACAGGTTTGAGCTGATGGGGAAGGAGCACTACATTTATTCCAACAAAGACATTCTATATTCTTCTGTCCCCGTGGTTTTATGCACCCCGCACAATTTAGCAAAATTTGATCATTTTTTGCATAATTTCTGATTATTTTCCTATCATTCTTTGTAAGAATTAACAGAATCGCAAAATTTCACATTTTTGGGCTCAGTCTGCATAATTTCAGAATTTTTCTTGCTTAAAACCACGGGGACAAATTATTACCCTAAAGGAGTTTCTTTTCTTTCAGTTTACCAACGCTGTTTTTCAAAATAACGGTGTATAGTGTTGCCATCTCCTACATGTGAGGCAGCGTGGTGAAATCAGGCTTACATCAAAATCATGAAATTTTTAAAAAATGGCAATTTTCTGCAGGTATGGGAATTTTTATCGAATTTTTGTTTGTTTGGCTCAACAGCTTTCATGCCCATTAAAGTTAAAGAACGAATTTCTGTGTGGATTTTACTGAAAAACGTTTATTAAACGCATAAAAGATGTAAATTTTCAGTTTCCACCAGCTCTCAACCTCAGGAAAAAACTAAACTCTGGCGGCCATTTTCTCCTTAAATTTTACCTCTGAAACCAGGCGACCCCCACTGCTTTCAATCGCCAGTTGCTCGACTTGCAGCCAAGATAAATGGATACTTTTTTCATCAAAAGCAAGGCACATCGACAGACTTTAAGTGGATACCAATAACTCCATATGCCCCAAAAATGGACGAGCGCCTGATTCCACCACGTCGCGACACATATCATTACTTCACGCAGTGTAAACATCACACTTAAGTCTACGTTCACATAAGAATACATGACATAAATTCTCTCTCTCTCTCTCTTCTGGCGCTGTGGCTTCATAAACGGTCAGCGATGCCGACAGCACGCAGGAACTCAACACTCGCCCGGGGGTCCTAAAAAA
>NW_004797858.1:292826-294089 GCF_000002075.1 Aplysia californica | reverse complement strand
ACTAGACGAGATGAGAAACTACAGTGCAACCTCTCTATAATGAAATCGTCGAGACCAGAAAAAAAAGAAGTTGTTATAGAGTATAGAGAGTTGTCGTTATAGAGAGGCAACCAAAAATATTACTTTCTAATGATATAATATTTATTATAAGGAAAAAATTGGGACCTGGGCACCATGTCGCTATACACAGGATGTCGTTATATGGAAGGTCGTTATAGAGAGGCTGCACTGTATTATTTCGATGGAGGGAAATTGTTCTTGTAGCTGTGGATTGTGACATGAAAAGAGGTAGTACTAAAATAACTCAGTCAAAGCAGATGCATTATAACGCACTAACTACGATTTGAATTGTCGTTTTTAGTATTTTGAGAACACCACGACAAATGACGACCCTCAACTATGCTGCTGTAAGCTGACAAAACGCCTTTTTGTCATTTTGGTCCCAAAATCTTTTATTTGCTAAATCGAAAGTGAGATCAGTTACCCTACTTGTGGGAAATACTCAAATTGGAGGAACAGCGACTACTTTTTGAATAAATTCCAATTCAAATTTCGGAATGACTCAATTTTCAACCGGTGTGCTGACCAAAAAAACCCTCTTTTTCTAAAAACTGCTGTGAAGAAAAAAAAGGAGATTTGTCAGCTTACGGTAGTATGGGAAAAGTCAGATCAGTACAGTAACTGTAACTGAACTCTTTAAACCCCATCAGACGCTGGGAGTGCCCGGCGGTAATAACTCCCCATTGGACATAGGCCTACTAGTGACAACTGTTTTGTTTCATTTAGTGTTAGTTTCTTCTTGTTTTTCGGAACTATTCCCGATCCAAGTTCTTTTTTAGTCATGACTAAGCCCTTGTTTCTGCCATTGGAAGTTGGAGGCAAGCTTTTGGGGTTATAATGAGACTAAGTGAACCAGGTTTAGGTGACTGTAGAAAAAACTCTGGGAAACTGTGGAACAAACTCAGGGTAACTGTAAGTTAAGCAGCCGATGTCTGTAGCAGTCTGAGGAGTTTGTTAGCACAGGTCGCGACCCCGTTGACGGCCGCCGTGCTGGGTCGGTTGGACAGCGCGGTGCCAGGTCGCGACCCCCCGGTGTAAGGTCGCGGGGTCGTGGGGTCGTTCCTCGGGGTCTGAGGGCTGAGCAGAGCCGAGAGTTTGTCCACAGCGTTCAGGGACATGAGGTCCTGGGGGGAGAGAGAGCATCAGGGAAATCTGAGAGAATTTCTTTGGTTAGAGTAAAAATAATTAATAATAATAATTATT
>NW_004797858.1:290788-291532 GCF_000002075.1 Aplysia californica | reverse complement strand
TGAGAGTTGTGGTGATTTATTGAAATACCCCCAAAAACGCCAGTCTTCAACGCTTGTGATTGGTTAAAGGGCCAAGTCGCAAGTGAGTTAAACAGGAGTCAAGATATTTGTGATTGAAGGAGGAAGGGGTCGCCCCGTTTCAGTGGTAAAATTAGCGAGAAAATGGCGCCAAAGTTTGACAATTTCAATAGCTTGAGAGTCCGTGAAAACGATAAAATTACACATTTTGTGCCTTTAATCGACGTTTTTCTGTAAAATTCACATGGTAATGTGTTTTTGGACACAAAAGAGGGTAAGCTAAAAAATAAAATTCAATCAGTTTCCAAACTGGCAGAAAAATGCCTGTTTCTCCGATTTCCTTATTTTGACATACAAATACATCTGATTTAACCACGCTGCCTCACAAAAATATCTTTTAAACAATACGGAAAACTCAATCTTTGCATTATCCTTGGTCTCCACAGGGGAAAAAAATTTCGACAAAAATCAAGAATCAATGATTACCTTTTTGAGTTCGTCTCGCGTGCACAAACTGCGCAAGGCAAGAAGGGCATTGGTCTGTACCACAGAGTGGGCGTCGTGGCAGGACGTCTCCAGTAAACTGAATAGTGGTGGGTGTGTGGTGGGTCGTGAGTGGTGGGTGTGTGGTGGGTCGTGAGTGGTGGGTGTGTGGGTCGTGTGTGTGAGTGGTGGGTGTATGGTGGGTATGTGGGGTGGGTGTGTGTGGTGGGTGTGTGGGTCGTG
>NW_004797858.1:288427-289814 GCF_000002075.1 Aplysia californica | reverse complement strand
CAGATCACTGAGCTCCCAGCATTCACCAACACATCATATCACATCACATATCACATCAGTGAGCTCACAGCATTCACCAACACATCATATCACATCAACACGTGTATATATATATATATATATACACATATCAGATGACTGAGCTCCACAAGAGCTGTAGTGTGGCACAACAAACGACTTACTGAGCGATCAGTTTGTTCTTCCTGATGTCAGGGCACAGCACGGCCGAATGCATTCCCAGGTTCCCACACGCACCTGGTGCAGGAAGACGAACACAGAACAACGTTACACGTGGAAGATGTACGTCAAGTACCGTACAAAAAATTACACCGAGAAGCAATTATGATGTATACCTATCTGGTGTAAAACAAGAATATAGAAAAAACATCTGGGTCATTTTTGTTTGTTTTTTTAAGTAGAGTTTTTACAGCGTTCGCAACTGCATAAGGTCATATGAGCGCCAAGGGGTGGATGTCAACAGAGAAGTCCTTACTGGGAATCAGACTTACTCTGCTCACCTCTCAAGCTTCAACAGCACAAAGTCTGCTTCGACTATCAAGGCACCCCGGAAATAGCAGTTCACGAGAGAGTGACAAACATACAAAAGAAGAAGAGGAAAAAATGACGATAGTAAGGAAGAAGAAAGAAAAGGCAGCAGTTCCCCCTATGTTGTTCCGGCACAGTATGAGCATGACAATGATAAATCAGCCCATTTACAATTCTAATGAGCATAAGGACATGTTAATGTCCCCCCTTTGGGAATGGCCTAAAGACACTTCAGTCAGTGGCACCCCCCAGGGGGTAGAAAACAGCGAGTGAGAGATGAGAAGAGTAAGAGAGGAGAAGCGAGCAAGCCCCAACTCACTTGCAGCGTTGGCACGGGTCTTGGTGATGGGGTCTCGGAGCAGCTCGAGCAGCAGAGGGAGCGCGGGTCGTAGGCGAGGGTAGAGCTCTCCGCTGTGGTAGCTGGCATTGCCTACTGCGTATGCTGCACACTGTCGTTACACGGAGGAGAGAGGAGAGGTTAGGTGTTAGGAAAAGTTTTACGGCACTTGCAACACAATTAGGTTTTATATGAGTGTTGAATATTTAGTATCAATAAGAGTTTTACAGCACTTGAAATACAATTACGTCATATATACGACAGCCGAAGGTTTGATTTTAGGAAAAGTTTTACGGCCCTTGCAGCACAATTAGGTCATATAAGTGCCAAAGATTAGAGGTGTTGCTTAAAGAGAACATACAAAGAAGGAAAAGCCGGATTGAGAAATACATCCTTTACAACAACAATGTAGGCTAAATACAACTAAAGAATTTGTACTAATACTCTAGTTACAAAGAATTACAGCGTACACATAATAATAATGATAATAATAATAGTATAATA
>NW_004797858.1:286960-287991 GCF_000002075.1 Aplysia californica | reverse complement strand
ACTCTGCTTACCTCTCTAGCCTCAACAGCATAAAGTCTGCTTTGACTATCAAGGCACCCCGGAAATAGCGGATCACAAGAGAGTGACAAACATTCAAATAGTAAGAATGAGGAAAGAAAGAGCATTGGTTTGGTATGTCGCTACACACACACACACACACACACACACACAAATACACACACATAAATGCATGCACGCGCGATAATAATAATAATAATAATAAAGATCACATCTAGCACCCACTCCCTGGTGGCTCTAGGAGCCTTACAATAAAATAAGATTAAAATCAAAATTTCATACATACTGGCCCCTTCAACGTACAATGTTAACAATTCTTTCAACTACGTGATATTATATATATCTACACAGGTAATCTGCCAAAGAACACATACACAACAAGACAATCACTGTAGCCACTGACCACACTAGCTGTTGGAAGAACAATTTAAATAAAAATTGTAAGTAAATTGAGATTTTAAATAAATGTTTGGAGACCAGATTTAACTGCGGTAAAAGTCGACGCCTCTCTTGAATGTCGAGGGAGGGAATTTCACACTGATGGGGCAGATGTCGAAAAAGCCCTAACTCCAATTTTTTTTAGTTCAACAAGGCGTAGTTTTGAGTTGTTTTTTTATTAACGGATCATAAATTTCGAGATAGAATACACTCATGTAGTACATTAGCCTCAGTTCGGACACAGATTTTTTCCGCCCCCTCCTGCCCACCCAGAAGTAATGGGTACCTGACTTCGAGTTGGGGAAGTAAAGGCGGCGTGGAAAGGAACTGGCCATCCTACCACAATATGCCGAAGGCCCAGGAAGTTGTCTCACTAACAAGGCAATCCCCAATGTCCGGATCGGATGCGGGAACAACTTTTAGTACATTAGAAATAATGATGTAAAAAATAAGCCGAGGGATGATATGAAGTTGCTGTTCGTACAGGTGATTGTCTTATACAGGTGGCTGTTTGTACAGGTGATTGTCTTATACAGGTGGCTGTTTGTACAGGTGATTGTCTTATACAGGTGGCT
>NW_004797858.1:283785-284993 GCF_000002075.1 Aplysia californica | reverse complement strand
CACCAAATTTTGAGGACACTTTTTTAATTGGCTCAAAGAGAGAAGTGGCCCATCTTGTTATGTACTATCTTTGATCATACCAACACATCACAATCTCTCTGCTAGGCTTTTACAAACCCACTCAGGTATTGCTCCCCAGCCATCTATTCGACATTCTCTATCAGACAACTGACGTCTGTGGTGTAGCGGTTCAGTGCTTCCCTGTTGCATGCAGGAGACCTGAGTTCAATTCCTGAGTTGGGAGAAATTTTGATCAAGTATCTCGGTCTTTCTGCGGGGATGTTGAATCCCTCTCAGCCCAGGTTGCTCCCTACATAAAAAAAAAATTCTATTTAACCTCTTCACTGCCTGGCCTGAGTTAGTCTCTCTCGTTAGTCTATAGGAAGACGAGAATACGTGACCTATGTTACATAATTCCACCATCCATCCTCATACACCACTCTTCACACATCCTACCACCCCCCCTCACCCCAAATCCCCTAAAACGTAGGAATGTGGTTTTACTCCAAGACCTGCTCCACTACTGCAACAGTGGTTGCGACCGCGAGCTGCTCAGAGTGGTTTGCCAAAGATCATCATCATCATCCAGTGCCAGATCTGCGACAGACATCAGCGATCACGGTTCTCCATTCATTCCTTTGCTCGGATGCTCTTAAAAAGGCTACGTTTCCCTGATCTTTCCCCGTTACCCATTTGTTTAGGTTCCTTAAGTAGGTTGTTCTGGGCCTACCCCTGCCTCGCTTGCCCTCAATTTTGCCAGTGAGAGCTAGATGTTCAAACCCTTATGTCTATTCAGGTGTCCCAAAAACTGCATTTGTCGTTTCCTAATTGTTTTTAACTTTAACAATGAGCATCCCACGTGGGCTTCATAGAGCACTACCTAATTTGATAAATTGTTTTCATTCCATGATATTCTCAGCAGTCTCCTGAGATAAGGGTTTTTTTGTTTAAAAAAAAATAAATTTCCACACCACTGGCCTTGCACTTGTTGATGGTGGTGGCAAACTGCTCCACAAGACCTTTATGTCTATTCAGGTGTCCTAAAAACTGTATTTGTCATTTCCTGATTGTTTTTAACATTGAGCGTCCCACGAGGGCTTCATCAAGCACTGCCTTATTTGATAAATTGTTTTCGTTCCACGGTACTCTTAGCAGTCTCCTGAGATAAGGAGTTTTTAAAAAATTATATTTTCACAGCACGGACCTTG
>NW_004797858.1:273777-283337 GCF_000002075.1 Aplysia californica | reverse complement strand
GATGGAGAGGAGAGATATTGAAAGGGATGGGGAGGGGGAGGAGAGATTGAAAGGGATGAACGAGGGACACACAGACACAGACAAATGACTTAGGGAGCTAAATGACAGGAAGACACAACTTACAATTTATAATGAAAGAAAAAATTTCTACAAGACAATATGAATATCAATACATACACATTATTGGTCCTCTACAGGAAGAAATGAACAGTATGTTTTTATCAGCAACACAATTACCTACGTAGTATCATATCAACACATCACGTGGATTTCTGAAATTGTCAGGATTTTTTTATAATGTACATAGTTCTCCTTATATATACATCTATTTATATTTCAATCTCTTTGTGAATGTCGCATTATTGCACCAAGTGACCGCAAAGCGTTTTTGGGTTCTTTTTTATAGTTTTAGTAAGAGTTTTACGGCACTTGCAACACAAAAAGGTCATATAAGTAAGTGCTGAAGATGAGAGGTGGTACAAGAGAGTAACAAACATAAAAAGAAGGAGGGGAAATAGAGACGATGGATTTCTTAAAGGAAAGAAGGAGCAAACCATACCAGAGCACCCACTGCACCCGCCAACCACCCACCCACAAAGCGTTGAAGGAAAACAGAGACAAAACAAAACCCAAACAAAACGATGGTCCAACAAGACGCGACTCACTGCTGAACCTCAGCCAACAGCTCCACGGTGGTGTCCACGGCAAAGGGGAAGCAACCCATCTGAGTGACGGCCAGGATGATGTCTTCCACCAGCTGATCTCCCTCTTCGTGGAAACTGAGACCACAAGTTTTCAGTAGTTTTAGTAAGAGTTTTACGGCACTTGCAAACACAATCAGGTCATATAAGTGTCAAAGATTAGAGGTGTTCAGGGCTCCCAGTGAAAAATTTTCCCAACCCCTGAACTTTGTCGGAGGATCGCGATAGACGAAACAAAGAGCACAAGTAGGCCTACGAACATTACAAAAGGAAGAGCAAGAAAACGAGCACTGAAAGGACCCATGTGTTACAAGAGAGTAACCAACACAACAAAGGAGGGGAGATCAGGACGATAAATGTTTGAGTTTGATAGGAAAGAAGGAGCAAACCACACCAGTTCCATACTTACAAATTGTACAAACTCCAACTAGAAAGTTGATGTGTCAATTTCCATACCGCCAATATCCGAACAAAGTAACTCATTTTGTCAGTCCACCTCACATATTATGTTAGTTACTTAGTTATAGTAGAGGTTTTACGACACTCGCAACTGCATAAGGTCATATGAGCGCCAGAAGATTAGAGGTGTTACAAGAGAGTAACAAACATATAAAAAAGAAGAAGGGGAGACAAGGACGATAGATGCTTGATAGGAAAGAAGAAGCAAACCACACCAGAGCACCTGCCAACCACCCACACATATTATGTGCAGACCGTTTGTTCTAGAGGTCGTCAGTATGTCTCACTCTGAACAGACAAATCATGGAACGGACAAATCATGGAACGGACAAATCATGGAACAGACAAATTATGGAACGGACAAATCATGGAACAGACAAATCATGGAACGGACAAATCATGAAACGGACAAATCATGGAACGGACAAATCACGGAACAGACAAATCATGGAACAGACAAATCATGGAACAGACAAATCATGGAACAGACAAATCATGAGCCATTTCCACATGCGCGATCACCTTACTCTAGATAGAATTACAATTTTTAAAAACTGGCCAATGGACTTACTGGGAATGGATCTCCTCTAAAAATCTGGGATGCAGGAAATGCACCAGCGTGAGCATCAAGATACTGTCAGATGTGGCCAGGTTGGGCAGGCATTGGTATGTTTCCTGGAGAGAAAAAAAAAACATCCTCTCGTCTAAAACAAGATTGCTGTTTGCTTTTTTGTCCCGTGTCTTAATTTGATGCCAGACATTTCGCTACTTCAGAATTACAATTATGCCAGACATTTAGCTACTTCAGAATTACAATTATGCCAGACATTTCGCTACTTCAGAATTACAATTATGCCAGACATTTAGCTACTTCAGAATTACAATTATGCCAGACATTTAGCTACTTCAGAATTACAATTATGCCAGACATTTCGCTACTTCAGAATTACAAAGTTCTATCTGACATTTTTGGCAGTGTTGAGTTTCTAAGACCATGAGATCAAAATCTTAATGTTCCATCAGTATTATCAAAACCATAAGATTACTCGGAATTGTTAGTTTAGTTTTAGTAGAGGTTTTACGGCACTCGCAACTGCATAAGATCATATGAGCGCCAGAAGATTAGAGGTTTTACAAGAGAGTAACAAACATAAAAAAGAAGAAGGGGAGATAAGGACAATAGATGTTTGACAGGAAAGAAGAAGCAAACCACACCAGAGCACCCGCCAACCACCCAACCATGAGATCAAAATCTAATTAATGTTCTATCAGTATTATCAAAACAATAAGAATACTCGAAATTGTTTTCAAGACATTCAAAGAATTGCAGCCGAAAAAGCTTGACGTGATGTGAAACTCAAAAATCTTTTAAGTCAAATTTCTCAAAACAAGGCACTCAGCAGATAGAGCTTTGTAACTCTAGGCACTGAGCAGATAGAGCTTTGTAACTCTAGGTACTGAGCAGATAGAGCTTTGTAACTCTAGGCACTGAGCAGATAGAGCTTTGTAACTCTAGGCACTGAGCAGATAGAGCTTTGTAACTCTAGGCACTGAGCAGATAGAGCTTTGTAACTCTAGGCACTGAGCAGATAGAGCTTTGTAACTCTAGGCACTGAGCAGATAGAGCTTTGTAACTCTAGGCACTGAGCAGATAGAGCTTTGTAACTCTAGGCACTGAGCAGATAGAGCTTTGTAACTCTAGGTACTGAGTACTGAGCAGATAGAGCTTTGTAACTCTAGGTACTGAGCAGATAGAGCTTTGTAACTCTAGGTACTGAGCAGATAGAGCTTTGTAACTCTAGGTACTGAGCAGATAGAGCTTTGTAACTCTAGGTACTGAGCAGACAGAGCTTTGTAACTCTAGGTACTAAGCAGATAGAGCTTTGTAACTCTAGGCACTGAGCAGATAGAGCTTTGTAACTCTAGGCACTGAGCAGATAGAGCTTTGTAACTCTAGGCACTGAGCAGATAGAGCTTTGTAACTCTAGGCACTGAGCAGATAGAGCTTTGTAACTCTAGGCACTGAGCAGATAGAGCTTTGTAACTCTAGGCACTGAGCAGATAGAGCTTTGTAACTCTGAGGTAGCCATTTGTAAGTTACATGTATAAAAAATGTCAACATTGCAGTAATTATGCTTCAAGAAAAAACAAAACAGGAAAAAGGGAAACTGTTTGGAATTTGATGATGATAATCTTAGGAAGCGCCTGCATCTATTATTTTCTTTATTAACACTATCCGTACGTCGTGTTTTACTATCGTATCCATGCGACGTGGGGAACTCTGTGCCACCACTTTCCAAACAGGAAATTTACCCTTTAATCTGATCTGTACGCTTTGCATAGCAGTCTGTCAAAATGATTTTTTTGAGAAATACTGAAAGTTTCAAAGAGATCTTCGTACTAGAAGTATTCTAAAATGTGGGGAATACAACCCCGGGGGTACAAAATGTCCCCAAGACGTACGGACAGGGTTAAGAAGACAGTGTGAATGAGTGGAAAGTGTTAAAGAAGACGGCATACTTTTATAACACCACATTTAACACTTTATTTCTAAGCACACGTCGTGCGTGTGACCCTGACCTTGGTGAACACGGCGACTGCCATCTGTAGCGAGGCCATCAGCCCCTGCGGAGAGATGAGCCCCCAGTCAGGGGCAGAGAACTTGTGAGAGGCGCGGACTCCGTCACTGGACATCCCAGTCTCCATGTCGTGGATGGGCATGTCCGTGCCAGGATTCAGGACCTGCGTGCCCTGTGCGATGCGGTGCCACATGGCGCCCCAGATTCCTGACTCGATGTACAGGCTCGCCACTGGACTCTCGGCCTGTGGGGAAAGAGAAAAAAATTTAATTCTTTTAAAATTTAGGTGGGTTTTTTTGACTCCCATATCAACACTCCATGTTTTTTTGTTTTTTGCTGTTGTCTTTTTTCTTTTTTTTTAAATGTAGATTTTTTTACAGCCCCATCAACAGTCCATGTTTTTTTGTTTTTTGTTGTTGTCTTTTTTTTAATGTAGATTTTTAACTCCCATATCAACACTCCATGTTTTTTGTTGTTGTCTTTTTTTTAATGTAGATTTTTAACTCCCATATCAACACTCCATGTTTTGGGGGGGTTTTTGGTTGTCTTTTTGTCTTTTTTTTTTAATGTAGTTTTTTTACGCCCCCATCAAAAACAATTTCGATCACTTAGACGGCAGGCTATACACTATTTCAGTTCTGTGTTTGAAAGAAGTAAGTCGACAATAGTGGAATTAATTCCAGGAAAAAACCTTCTCAGAAACAGTTTTTTGTGTGTGTTTTTATGGTAAGTGTTTTTACGGCGCCCGCAACTGCATAAGGAGAAACAGTTTGAAACTTCACAACAAAGTAGGTCACATAATCCTATTTCCCCTTCCTTTGTCCTTCTGTCACTCTCAAAACACCCCTGTGGGTGACTGGCGAGTGCTCTGGTGTGCTTTCCTTCTTCTTTCCTCTTAATGAACAATTATCGTCCTTATCTTTCCTTCTTTTCTTCGTATAATACTCTCTTGTAACACCTCTAATCTACAGCACTTATATGACATTATTTGTGTTGCAAAAGCCGTAAAACTCTTTGTAAAACTAAAACTTAAACAAACCCTCCCTTTTTCTTAGATGTTTACATGTATGTACTAATATCTGACTAGATAGAAAAAATACGAACAACAGAAAAAAACTACAGTGCAGCCTCTCTATAACGTCCTTTGATATAGCGACATCCTCTGTATAGCAACATGGTGCCCAGGTCCTGAATTTTCCCTTTATATATATAAATATATATATATATATATATATATATATATATATATATATATATATATATATATATATATATATATATATATATATATATATATATCATTAGTAATATTTTTGAGGGCCTCTCTATACGGACAACTCTCTATAACGACATTTTTTTCTGGTCCTAACGATGTTGTTATAGAGAGACTGCACTGTACAGAATTCTAGTGGTGCAAACATTCATAAATTTCTAATGAACACAGTAAGCAAGCAGTGAGTCTTCACATGGGGCATTCCACCTCTAGAGAACAAGAAACTTGTCATGTTTCCATCTTCAGATAAGATAAGACAAGATAAGATAAGATAAGACAAGACAAGACAAGACAAGATAAGACAAGATACGATCTTTATTGTCTGTCTAGATCCTGGCACTGTAGTTTTATTGTTCAAGCTGTTAATTTTTCTTTATTTGTAGGCGTACATGTTTTCACACCCATATAGTTTTTTTTTAGCATTTCAGCTTCAATAAAGTTTTAGTTTATGGCGCTCGCAACTACATAAGGTCATAAGAGCGCCAAGGGGAGGATGTCAACAGAGAAGTCCAAACGGGGAATCAGGCTTACTCTGCTCACCTCTCTAGCCTCAACAGCACAAAGTCTGCTTCGACTATCAAGGCATCCTGGAGATAGCAGGTCACAAGAGAGTGACAAACATACAAAAGAAGTAGAGGAAAAATGATGATAGTAAGGATTAGGAAAGAAAAAGCAGCATTTCCCTGTTGCAGTTCAGGCACAGTATGAGCATGACATTGATGAATCAGCCCATTTACAACTCATAATATCCCCCCTTTGGGAAAGGCCTAAAACGACTTCAGTCAGTAGCACTGCCCTGAAGGGGTGGGGTGTGTGTGTGTGTGTGTGTGGGGGGGGGGGGGGTAGTCATTTCTCCATTCCTCCCTAACCAAACAGTGATCAAATTGCTCTGTGCAGCAACAAAATGTTACAGGAATGTGAGAAAAAATAACGATAACATTCATAACATTAGCATGAAAACATAACAATACCAGCAGGCAATTCTTTGAGACAAAAATAACTAAAAATAGAAATCTTACGACATGTAAAAAAAACCAACAACAAAGAAACACAATGCAACATGGTGCCCACATTGTTGGATTCTGACGAGCTGTGAAGGAAGGAAGGAAGGAAGGAAGGAAGGAAGGAAAAGGAAGGAAGTGACCGGAAACAGCAAGCCAAACCAAACTTTTCTCAGCCACAGATAAACACGGTCAAAACTGTCCAAGACAACCATCTATTGTCCGGGGTTGTCTTACACAAGGGGATCTCTTGGCCACTGTCATTGTGATATGTTGTCACCACGCGGTGGAATCAGGCGCTCGTCAATTTTTGGGCATGTGGAGTTATTAATTGTGTTACCTAAAAGCTTGTTCATTTATCTTACTCTTGATGAAAAAAATATCCATTTGCCTTAAATACAAGTCAAGAAATTGGCAATTGAAGGAGGTGGGGTTGTCTGGTTTCAGAGGTAAAAAAATAAGCAACAAAATGGCCGCCAAAGTTGATATATTTCCTTAGCTTCAGAGTCTGTGGAAACGGAAAATTTACACCTTTTAAGTCTTTAATCAACTTTCAGTAAAATCCACGCAGAAATGTGTTTTTAATGGGTATGAAAGGTGTTGAGCCAAAAAACAAAAATTCGCAAAAAATTGCCAAACTGTTGGAAGAATGCCTTTTCTTCGATTTCATTATTTTGATGAGCGCCTGATTTCACCACGCTGCCTCACATATAGAAAAAAAAAACGGGGGAGGGGGGGGGAGTGGTGGTTCGTACAGGTGACTGTCTTGGACAGGTGTCCGTTAGAACAGGTTGACCGAACAGACTACCTGTATAACACGTTTGTCGTTGGAATCCTGGGAAGGAAAAAGGTCGTAGGTCGTATCTCAACCACAGAGCAGACATTCAGTAGACAGACATTTTAGTTTTAGTAGAGTTTTTACTTTTAGTAAGAGTTTTACGGCACTTGCAACACAATAAGGTCATATAAGTGCCTAAGATTAGAGGTGTTACAAGAGGGTAACAAACATAAAACAGAAGGAGGGGAGATAAAGACGATAGATGTTTGATAGGAAAGAAGAAGCAAGCCACACCAGAGCACCCGCCAACCAAATATGTGTTGTGCTGATAAAGAGCACAACACATCACAACAAAAAAAGAGAGAGCAAAATAACAAAGTATTCCAGTATGTATGTGACAAGATAAGACAAGATAAATCTTTATTATTGTCCTGAAAAGGGCACATTAGTTTGGTGTTTCACTACGTACACACATACACACAAACATACATACACACACACACACACACACGTGCGCATGCTTATCTCAACATTAAAAAACTAGAAACATAAAAACTCCCCAGTTAAAAAAACAAAGACCCAAAGTTTGAGTTACGAGTACAGAGAAGCACATCAACAAAATTATGGTCATACAGCGCAGTGGCGTCGGTGGCCTAGTGGTTAGGCTCTCGGACTCGCAACCGTAAGGTTGTGGGTTCCAATCTCGTCAGGGGCCCGACGTTGCGTCCTTGGGAAAGGCACTTTACACGAATTTTCCTCACTTCACCCAGGTGGAAATGGGTACCCGGCAATAGACAGTGAACGATCTTATCAGTTTGATAGTGTTTGAGCGCGTGAAATCCGCAGCTTGCACTGTATGCTTCCGTGGAAGCCGAGAATGTTTCTGAGTGCTCTCAGAGGGTCTGCTGGGGTAATAATAGTTGTAAAGTGCATAGAGCATGCTCTTGAGCATGGATATGCGCTATATAAATGCAATTATTATTATTATCATTTAGAAAACAAGACAGTTAGTTTTACGAAGAGTTTTACAGCACTTGCAACACAATAAGGTCATATAAATGCTGAAGAATAGATTAGATGTTACAAGAGAGTAACATACATAAAAGAGAAGGAGGGGAGATAAGGACAACATATGTTTGATAGGAAAGAAGAAGCAAACCCCACCAGAGCACCCGCCAACCACCCACACAGACAGAAACATCAGAGGGGAAAGTAAAGAAGTAGGACCTACCAGTGACACCCTCCAACCACCCACACAGATAGACAGAAACAACAGAAAGAAAGAAGAGAAGTAGGACCTACCAGTGACACCCTCCAATCACTCACACCCACACCTCTGAAAACAGCGTAGACAAAGAAATGTTTGCACCCACTCACCCCACCCAGCAGTTCACAGAGCAGCATCAACAGCCCGTCCAGAACGCCGTACTCAAACGGAGGCCGCACACAAATCTGTGGGAAGGGAAGGGAAGGGAGAGTTTAGTTTAGTAAAGAGTTTTACGGCACTCGCAACACAATAAGGTCATACGAGCACCAGAAGATTAGAGGCGTTACAGGAGAGTAACAAACATAAAAAAGAAGAATGGAAGATAAGGACGATAGATGTTTGATAGGAAAGAAGGAGCAAACCACACCAGAGCACCCGCCAACCACTCACAATGAAGCCCAATCAGGAAACGACAAATGCAGTCTTTGGGAGTGTGTGCATGTGCTGTGTGCGAGTGTGTGTAGGTGTGTGAATGTGTGTGTTTGTGTGCGAGTATGTGTGGGTGTGTGAATGTGTGTGTGTGCGAGTGTGTGTGGGTGTGTGAATGTGTGTGTGTGCGAGTGTGTGTGGGTGTGTGAATGTGTGTGTGTGCAAGTGTGTGTGGGTGTGTGAATGTGTGTGTGTGCGAGTGTGTGTGAGTGTGTGTGGGTGTGTGAATGTCTGTGTGTGCGAGTGTGTGTGGGTGTGTGAATGTGTGTGTGTGTGTGTGAATGTGTGTGTGTGGGTGTGTGAATGTGTGTGTGTGTGTATGTGCGAGTGTGTGTGGGTGTGTGAATGTGTGTGTGTGTGTGTGTATGTATGTGCCAGTGTGTGTTGGTGTGTGAATGTGTGTGTGTGAGTGTGCCAGTGTGTGCACATGCTGTGTAAGTGCGAGTGAGTGTGTGTATGTATATATGAGTGTGTGCACGTGCTGTGTGTGTGTATGAGAGTGTGTGTATGTATATACGAGTGTGTGCACGTGCTGTGTGTGTGTATGAGAGTGTGTGTATGTATATATGAGTGTGTGCGCGTGCTGTGTGTGTGTATGAGAGTGTGTGTATGTATATATGAGTGTGTGCACGTGCTGTGTGTGTGTATGAGAGTGTGTGTATGTATATATGAGTGTGTGCACGCGCTGTGTGTGTGTGTGAGAGTGTGTGTGCGTATATTATGAGTGTGTGCACGGGCTGTGTGTGAGTGTGTGAGAGTATGTGTGTGTAAATGTGTATATGTATGAGTGTGTGTAAGAAAGCGAGCACAAACCTGGTCGAGGTCGGTGAAGACAGCCAGAGAGGCTTGCAACATGTCAAAAGGCTGGACTTCTGTGTTGACCCCACACGTCACGAGTGTGTGTGAGTGTGTGTGTGAGTGTGTGTGTGAGTGTGTGTGTGAGTGTGTGTGTGTGTGAGTGTGTGAATGTATATATGTATGAGCGTGTGTAAGAAAGCGAGCACAAACCTGATCTAGGTCGGTGAAGACGGCCAGACAGGCCTGCAACATGTCAAAAGGCTGGACTTCTGCGT
>NW_004797858.1:269595-271467 GCF_000002075.1 Aplysia californica | reverse complement strand
CACACAGCACCCAATAACGAGCACAATAACAACCATTAGAACTATATCATAATAATGATACCTCCAAACCCTTCACACACACTTTTCAGCATTCAATAAACTTCAAGCTATTCAAAGTAGACCCGCCTGCCATAAAAGATCTCTCCAAATGACTAATGTATTCCCTTCTCATTGTTATTTGCAAATTTTGTCTTGAGATTTCACAGTTTATTTTTCTATAATCAGCAATAATAGAAAACAGAGGAAACATATTAATATGTGAGACGTGCTGACAAAATGAGTTACTTCTCGCAATTCACAAATGGAGATATTGGCAAACACTCAACACCGAGGTCAAATTAGTACATTAGATCTTCTAATGATGCTCTATTTTTTATGTATAACATGCCTCATATTATTTCATACTTGTAAACGGTAAAACGTCACTTACAAGCATGATGTTTCTATTTCCATAAGGCTTGAATTAGGGAAGTAACTCATTTTGTCAGCACACTTCACATATGTATCTTCATGCTCATTCATTGTGCTGTTCATCAGTTATTTTTTTGTCTTCAACATTACAAATGACAATAATAGCCAAAGATTGTTATATTCCGACTGTAAATCAGCTCAGTTGACATTTCTGTCTTTAAAAAGGAAAGTGCAACAACTTTCATGCTCCAAAAATGTCACCCAATTTTTTAAAATCCGTAAAACAAAACCTTCAAACAACAAGAACGCTCAAAAACACAAAACAGCACTCAGAATTACAAAGCTGGACAAAATTCAAATACCACACCAAAAAAAACGCAGAACGTTTTCAATTCAACGCAAATATTATTACGACGTGAGTCCAGAAAATTCTGGAATACTGCGTGTCCCCACACGGGCCGCCAGCAATATCGTTGGACCACTGAGACGCGTCAAATATCCCGTCTACAGCCACTGACTGAATCTACAAAGGTTTTCATTCCGGTTAGTCTGAGTACACAGAAGTACACATTAACATGATACTGCTTATTTAGTGCAGGAAAAAAGGCAAGACGAACAGACAGAGACAATAACAGAGGGAAACAAATGAGGCAGGACCTTCCAGTGGCGCCCGCCACTGAAACCACTCCACTATCTGGAGAGGAAGCTTAATTTAGTTTTACTAAGGTTTTTACGGCGCTCGCAACTGCATTAGGTCGGTTAGTTTTAGTAGAGTTTTTACGGTGCTCGCAACTGCATAAGGTCATATGAGTGCCAGAATATTAGACGTGTTACAAAAGAGTAACAAACACAAAAAAGGAGGAGAGCTCATGACGATAGTGGTTTGATAGGAAAGAAGGAGCAAACCACACCAGAGCATCTGCCAACCACCCACGTTGAAATATTGTACTTATCATTTCTTCCTCAGTTACTCTCTAGCAACACTTCTAATCTTCGGCACTTTTATGACCTATTTGTGTAGAAAGTGCCATAAAAACTCAAATTTAACATTAAAAATTGCACCTACTCACTCACATTCTCATAGTCAATGATTGTCCGATGCTAATAAGATAAGACAATATAAGATAATACTTTATTATCCCAGAGGGAAATTTTTCTTGGCCGTACAGGACCGTAAAAAAATAACACGACACCCGAAAAGGAGACAAAACAAGGGAGAGAGAAAAAGATCCCCGACGAAAAAACATAAACTACCCTGACCTTGCCCATGATGATGCCGAGGAGCGACTCGACGTGCTCCGGACGGTCATGGAGGAACTGGCACAGGTCGGTGGATACCTGGCAACACGAGTAGAGGACCTGGGGAAAGGGAGGGGGGGGGATAATATAGGAGAGGTTAGTCTGTGTGTGTGTGGGGGGGAAGGGAGGGAGAGAGAGAGAGAGAGAGAACTGGCACAGGTC
>NW_004797858.1:259729-268702 GCF_000002075.1 Aplysia californica | reverse complement strand
GTGTGTGTGTGTGTGTGTGTGAGAGAGAGAGGTAGAGAGACCTCTGTGACCACAAAAGACAGACCAACCTTCAGCACAGAACAACAGTGTAGGGGATGTCTGAGCAGGATGAGAAACTCGTAGCCCACACCGTCCGACGACTTCATGATTCTCTCCGCAAGGTACGTCGCAATCTGGGGGGAAAAACACAAACCATTCGAGTCACTATTTTCAGTTCTTCATCCCTTTTTTTGTTGCTGTTTTTTTTAAAAATCAAAAACCATTTCAAATCCTTCACAAAAGAGCTCTATTTCCTGTTTACATTCAACTTTCTGAGTCGAGTTGGAAACAGAAAAAAAAACCCAGTTCCGTCAAACTGGAAATCAATTCCGAGATCAACGAATTAAGCAGCAGTAGGGAGAATTACTGACAAAATGAGTTACTTCTCCAATTTTGGCTTTTTGGAAATAAATACGTCACACTTATAGCTGGAGTTTGTACATTTAGTAGTATGAAATAATAAAAGACATTTAAACTTGAAATAAAATGGCATGATTTCAAAATCTAGGAATTAGACCCCCAAGTCCATTTTCGGGCCAATATTTCCATTCGCTGATTGCAAGAAGCAAGTCATTTTGTTAGCGTGTCTCACATATATGTCCTGCCCTAACTCTTTAAACCCCATTGGATGCTGCAGTGCCGGCGGTCATAACCGTTCCCCATCGGAGTGACAACCGTTTCATTTTATTTAGTGCTAGTTTTTGCTTGTTTTTCAGAATTATTCCTGATCCAAGTATTTTTAGTATTGACTAAGCCTTTGTTTCCGCCATTTAGAATTTGGAGGCAAACTTTTGGGGTTATAATGAGACATAGTGCACTAGGTTTAGGTGACTGTAGAAAAAACTCTGGGAAATGGTGGAACAAACTTTTGGTTTAAAGAGTTAAAGCGTAAAGCTTGATACTGTTTCAAGAAGCATCTTTACGACTGACCTTCTGTTTCCCGTCCTTGGGTCCCGTGGCCTCGTGGGAAACGTAGGTGAGCGAGGCTAGACTAGAGATAGCGTGTAGCGTCATCTGTTCCAGCCGCTCTGTGGCCGCCTCCATGTTGCCTTCTGCTATCTCTGGGGACAAAAAACAAAAACAAAAACATGTGAAATGTGCTGACAAAACGTGTAACTTCTCCAATTTTAGCCTTGTAGAAACTGGTACACCAACTTGATAGGTGGAGTTTGTACAGTTTGTAAGTCATCATCATCATCATGTGGCGTCGGTAGCCTAGTGGTTAGGCTCTCGGACTTGCAACCGTAAGGTCGTGGGTTCGAATCCCGTCAAGGGCCCGACATTGTGTCCTTGGGAAAGGCACTTTACCCGAATTTTCCTCACTTCACCCAGGTGGGAACGGGTACCCGGCTATAGACAGCGAAAGATCTTTTCAGTTTGTTAGTGTTTGAGCGCTTAATCGGCTGCTCGCACTATATGCTTCCCGGGAAGCTGAGAATGTTTCGGAGTGTACTATGGTCTGCTGGGGTAATAATATAGTGTAAAGCGCATAGAGCCTGCTGTTGAGTGGGGATATGCGCTATACAAATGCTATCTATTATTATTATTATTATCATCATCCAGTGCCAGATCTGCGACAGACATCAGCGATCATGATTTTCCATTCATTCCTTTGCTCGGATGCTCTCAGAAAAGCTACGTTTCCCTGATCTTTCCCTGTTACCCATTTGTTTAGGTTCCCTAAGTATGTTGTTCTAGGCCTACCAGTTTGTAAGTAGGGAAGAATAAAAGACACGGTAGACTTGAAGCAAATGGCATCAACTGAAAAATCTATACATCTGACCCCAGAGTCAGTTTTTGGCTAATATCTATATTTTTGGATTGCGAAAAGTAACTCATTTTGTCAGCAGCCTCACATATTATTATGTTGTGTCATGACGCGGTGGAATCAGGCATTCGTCAATTTTTGAGTATATGGAGTTATTGGTGTCATCTTAAAGGTAGTTCATTTGCCTTGCTTTTGATGAAAAAATATCCATTTATCTTGAATAGAAGTCGAGATGTTTGCGATGGAAGGAGGTCGGGTCGTCTGATTTCAGAACTAAAATTAGTGAGAAAATGTCCGCCAAAGTTAGGTGACTTCCATCTATAGCTAAAGAGTCCTTGGAAACTGCAAATTTACTTTTTTTGTCTGCTTCGACTATCAAGGCATCCCGGAAATAGCGGGTCACAAGAGAGTGACAAACATACAAAAGAAGTAGAGGAAAATGACGATAGTAAGGATGATGAAAGAAAAAGCAGCAGTTCCCCCTATGTTGTTCTGGCACAGTATGAGCATGACATAAATCAGCCCATTTACAATTCTACTGTGCATAAGAACATGTTAATATCCCCCCTTTAGGAAAGGCCTAAAGACACTTCAGTCAGTAGCACTGCCCTGGGGGTGGGGTGTACCGACAGTTTATTTTGTTTTACCTCAGATACAGGTTGACATTGGAAAAACAAAACACCCACCTATGTATATATATGCATGTATATATATATATAGCTATATAGAAAGAGTAAAGTTGTTCCCACATCCAATCCGGACATTGGGGATATCCTTGTTAGTGAGACAACTTCCTGGGCCTTCGGTATATTGTGGTAGGGAGGCCAGTTCCTTTCCACGCCGCCTTTACTTCCCCAACTCAAAGTCAGGTACCTATTACTGCTGGGTGGGCAGGAGGGGGCGAAACAAAATCCGTGTCCGATATATATATAATATATATATCATTTCTCTTGTGGGTTTACAATTTTAAAATCCACAAGGCTGCTCTACTAAACACAAAAGCGCCAGTTGATAGAAATGGGCAGGGTAAAAATTTCTTTTGAACCACTCACCTGTGAGTCGCTTGAGCACGGCGGGGTCCCCTTGTGTGGCGGTCAGTAGAGCGTCCAGACTCTCCAGATGGTCAGTGGCCACGGAGCTGAAGTAGGCGTTGGGCTCCTGGATGCGTCCCCTCTCACTGGCCTCACTCAGGTACACCACACACTGGACGGGGAGACAGCACAGGGGAAATATTTTTAACCCTATCTGTACACCCTGGGGTCATTTTGTGCCTCCGGGGTTGTATTCTTCACATTTTAGAATACTTCTAGTACGAAAATCTCTTTGAGACTTTCAGTATTTCTCAGAAAAATCATTATGACAGACTGCTCTGCAAAGCGTATCAATCGGATTAACGAGTAAATTTCCTCTTTGGAAAGTGATGGCACAGAGTTCCCCACGTCGTATGGATACGATAGTAAAACACGACGTACGGATAGGGTTAAGTGGTGGCACAGAGTTTCCCACGTCGTATGGATACGATAGTAAAACACGACGTACGGATAGGTTTAAGTCATGGCACAGAGTTTCCCACGTCGTATGGATACGATAGTAAAACACAACGTACAGATAGGGTAGAGTGGTGGCACAGAGTTCCCCACTTTGTATGGATAGGATACTAAAACACGACGTACAGAAAGGGCTAAAGCCCTGAGCCCGAGATAGTCGGGTTGGGCACTTCTGTGCTCTGCCCTGAAACCCGACAGTATTGGGATGGAAATTTCTGCTGCTTAATAACATAAACACACATCAAATGAGAACAGACTTTATTTTACAAGTGACCCCTGGCCATTTCTTTATAAGAAACAGACTAGTACAAGGGCAAAGGTCGCTTTCTTGACCTACAACTGAACATAACTTAGCACGTGGTAACAAAGTGGGAATTGAGAACGAGTCTTGGTCTTTCATCTGAGCCACTTTTTAGTGCGTGTTGCTGACCCTTTTCAAATGGTAATATCTCACAAACTATCAAATATTTTTGAATTCTGTAAACGGTAAAAGTCCATGCTATGACTAAACAAATTGTGTGTGAAATAATATGGCTATTGGAAGTTGATTTAGTTGGGGTTTTTCCCCGATTTTACAAAAAACACTTTAAACCACGAGGCACATCCAGTAGACCGGGTCCCCATGGCTGAGTGAGTTAATGTAGATGTTTTTACACCCCTACTGATACAATTTAGATCTATTTAGGAGGCGGGCTTCCCACCCTTCCTGTCAAGGCCAACCCGGGCTGGGAGGAATACAAGTTAAAATCCTCCCATAAAAAGTACAATTCTCAGATGATGTATATGACCAAGGGACATTTCCAGTTGTAAGTAAACTAATGTTGTCCTTCACGGGCACTGAGTTATAAGTTTTAAATCTGAATTGAATCCCACAACGTTCATCAGCAGCCCCTATCTCCGAAATGTCAGTAGGGTTACTCCCCCCCCCCCCAGACTTCCTTTTTAAATTCAAACAACATCTGGGTTTGCCATGGTAGGTGCAGATGGGGAGGGGGAGGGTGGGTGGGGTTTTTACTGAACTGTCCAGCAATACTCACACAAAACTGTCAAGAAAAGGTCATGAACTTATTTATTTTCAGAAAAACAAAAGTAAATAACAAGTAAAGCTCATTTATAGATGAGTTGAAATGTTTGGCGATATAAAACACACAGGATAAACAAGCCGAAACAGCGACTCAAATTAGAATAGATTAAATCACGCGAGACATCACCAAAAAAAACTTACTGTCCATTTAATTGGTCATTGACACTTTGCTTCTCTAAAATGACAAAGTTCTATCTGTTCAGTACCTAGTTTTGAGAAACTTGACGTAAAAGATTTTGAGTTTCCCAACATGTCAAGCTTTTTTTAATGCAATTCTTTGAATGTCTTAATAACGACTCTGAATAATCTGACGATTTTGATAGAGTAGATAGAGCATTTGATATCTGACCTCATTGTCATGGTAACTCATAACTCATAACGGCCAAAAACGTCGGATAGAACTTTGTAATTCTAAGGTAGCGACCTGCAGGATTACGCACCCCTGGTCTCGTTTTTTAGTTTTAGTAGAGTTTTTATGGCGCTCGCAACTGCATTTTAGTTTTAGCTTTAGTAGAGTTTTTACGGCGCTCGCAACTGCATTTTAGTTTTAGTTTTAGTAGAGTTTTTACGGCGCTCGCAACTGCATAAGGTCATATGAGCGCCAAGGGGTGAATGTCAACAGAGAAGTCCTTACAAGGAATCAGGCTTACTCTGCTCACCTCTCTAGCTTCAAAAGCACAAAATCTGCTGCGACTGTCAAGGCATTTCAGAAATAGCGGGTCACAAGAGAGTGACAAACATACAAAAGAAGTAGAGGAAAAGGACGATAGTAAGGACTAGGAAAGAAAAAGCAGCAGTTCCCCCTATGTTGTTCCGGCACAGTATGAGCATAACATTGATAAATCAGCCCATTTACAATTCTACTCTACATAAGAACATGTTAATATCTCCCCTTTGGGAATGGTCTAAAGACACTTCAGTAAGTAGCACCGCCCTGGGGGGTTGCCCCTGGTCTCGGCTGTGACCACTCACCAGCAGCGTCTGCTCCAGAAGTCGGAGATCCTCGTCAATGTCCTCGCTGACCAGCCCCGGCACCAGAGACCAGAAGCGGTGGATGGCGCTGGTGTAGTGGGTCACACTAGACACAGAGGGAGCACAGCACAATGACAAAGTCAGCGTTTGAAAGGGTCGTTTTATGTTGGATAAACTGTGAGGTGTGGAGGTGTGCTTAGTGCTTACAAAATGAGTTACTTCTCGCAATCTAAGAAAGGAGATTACCATCCTCCCACCTTTTAACTCTCATCCTCAATAAAAATCGCTAATCAACATGCGTTATAAATACAGTCAATCGTAAAGGAGCCAGAGAGAGAGAGGGAAAGAAAGAAGAGAGAAAAGGAGAGAAAAAAGACGAGAGGAAAAAGGAGCGAGAGAGAATGAGGAAAAAAAAGAGATAGAAAAAGAAAAGAGCGTAAAAGAGAAGCAGAGACTCACACTTGTTTGTCCTTGCCCTCCGCCTGCGACCAGTCAGCCCAGCTGATCTCACTGGCGAAGTACGCGTTGACCGTGATCACAAGGTCGTTCAGGATCTGCTGTGCCCATGGTTGCTGCCCAGACAGATGAAGAAATGAAGACATTAGATGAAGAAATGAAAACATTAGATAAAGAAATGAAGACATTATCATTAGATGAAGAAATGAAGACATTAGATGAAGAAATGAAGACATTAGACGAAGAAATGAAGGTTTTAGTTTTAGTAAGGTTTTACAGCACTCGCAACTGTATAAGGTCATATGAGCGCCAAGGGGTGGATGTCAAGAGGCACAGTATTAGCATGACATTGATAAATCAACCCGTTTACCATTCTATTGTGTATAAGAACATGTTAATATCCCCCCTTTGGGAATGGCCTAAACACAACTTCAGTCAGTGGCACTGCCCTGGGGGGACGTTGTATCCCTCTCAGCCCAGGTTGGCCCTAACAGGGAGGGGGAGAATCCCCATTCTTCAATGACCCAAATTGTGTCGATGGGGACGTAAGAACTGCTACATTAAAACAGAAATCGATGTACCTGCTTGACCTTGGTGGCCTTGAGGACGTCCTGTAGCAGCGACAACAACTTGTCCGGGAGGTCAAGGGCGTTACAAAAAGCCACGATTTTCCTAACATCGCTGCCAAAACAGACATAAAGCATGAAATGTAATGGTGCAACTATCAGGGATGTCACTGGACTTTTGGAAAAATAACTTTTTTCTTTTCCGAGACTGCATTTAGCACGCGCCAAAGCAATAAATGCAACAAAACAAAAGCATATCAGTTCAACAATAATAAAAATATTTCCCAACGGACGACGCCCAAAATAAAGAAAAAACAAACAAACAACGTAAATAATGGAAAAACGGCATCTCAGAACTATATTTTTCTTTCACGGTACACTTACAACAACAGGTCTTGAAGTAGGGATCCCCTGCCAGCAAAGCACATCCCACTGAACTCCTACCTAAACAGGATCCGCAAGGATACCCCTCTGTAACAAAGCACATCCCACTGAACTCCTACCTAAACAGGATCGGCAAGGATACCCCTCTGTAACAAAGGTAGTGAGCCAGTCAAATATTAGTGTCTAACACAGGGTGCCTATTGGGGGATCAGGTCAGGTCAGGTCGGGTCAGTTTGCTAGCCAGATTGACAGCTAAGCGGCTATCGTGGCACAAGCCGATCGCGCTCGGCTCGCCGACTTAAAAACAAACGAATTTGTTTTCAGGCGACGAGTGGGGTGACGCCCCCGACCTGACCTGACCCGACCCGACCCAACCCCATCCGCAATGGGCACCCCGCATAAAGTTTCCCGTTCTTGAGAAAATGTGTGACCTGTGCAGGCTCCATAAGCTCTTGACTTGTTTGCGTCTTTTGTTCTAAATAAACTTTTAACCTTTCTTCGCAGTCAAGCCAAAGTACATCGTAAGAACTCACCACTTGAGGGTAACGATGTTGGTGATGACTCGCAGAACGGAGCGAAGTCGCGACGCACCTTCCAACATACAGTCGCGCACCTGAGGACACACAAATGTTCTTTATTTTTTATTTGTAAGTGTTTTGCAGTGCTCAAAACTGCATTAATTCATATGAGCGTGCGGGACAAGCACAAATGTTCCCTGAAATATCTCCACATCAAATGTAAGTCATAATTATAGTGAGGTTTTTAGTTTTAGTTGAGGTTTTACGGCGCTCGCAACTGCATAAGGTCATATGAGCGCCAGAAGATTAGAGCTGTTACAAGAGAGTAACAAACATAAAAAAGAAGAAGGGGAGATAAGGACGATAGGTGTTTGATAGGAAAGAAGGAACATACCACACCAGAGCACCCACCAACCACCCACCCCCGTGTCCAAAGAATGTAAAAGACACTTGGAAGGAAATATAGGCCCAACACACTGACAAACACACACACAGACAACCAGACCTGGTCAGAGCTAGAGTTGAGCCTCACAAACAAACAAACACACACACACACACATACACACACACACAGACAACCAGACCTGGTCAGAGCTAGAGTTGAGCCTCACAAACAAACAAACACACACACACACATACACACACACACAGACAACCAGACCTGGTCAGAGCTAGAGTTGAGCCTCAGTTTGAGTTTCCCGATGGTCTCAGCGTCGTCCAGAAGCCGGAGCGTGTAGTCTGGGTCACCCTCCTGGTCGGTCACGTCGATCAACTTCTGCCACTCATCCTCGCTGTCCACCTCCTGTACGAGGGAATAGTCAGTGTTTTACGGCACTTGCAACACAATCAAGTCATAAAAGTGCTGAAAATTAGAGGTGTTACTTGAGAGTAAAAGTTTTATAGAAGCATAAAAATACACCTATGTACAAACAAAGTTGCTCCCGCATCCGATCCGGACATTGGGGATTGCCTTGTTAGTGAGACAACTTCCAGGGCCTTCGGCATATTGTGGTAGGGTGGCCAGTTCCTTTCCACGCCGCCTTTACTTCCCCAACTCGAAGTCAGGTACCCATTACTGCTGAGTGGGCTGGACGGGGTGAAAAAAATCTGTGTCCGAACCCAGGCTGGAACTCCCACTTTCTGCTTTGGAGACGAGCGCACTTACCACTCCACCACACACCTATGTATATTCTTAAAAACCCAAAACCCTCACTCAATGATGTCTTTAAGCAGCGGTCACCCGGCGGTCACCCCACTCACCTCCGTGTCCAGTTTCACGTTCTCCATGTTGTTCGACGGCTCCTCCTTTTTCTTCTTCTTGTTGAGCACCGTGCGACCTTCGACCTCGATGCTCGGGTACTCCTGCTTGTAGTCTTTGCTGATGCGGTCGGGTCTTGGGGTGGGCTCTAGGACCTGGGGGAGAGGAGGGTGGAGGGAGGATGGTAAGGGGAGGAGGGTGGGAGGATGGTGAGGGGAGGAGGGTGGGAGGATGGTGAGGGGAGGAGTGTGGGAGGATGGTGAAGGGAGGAGGGTGGGAGGATGGTGATGGGAGCAGGGTGGGAGGATGGTAAGGGGAGGAGTGGAAGGGGGGAAGGGAGGGAGGATGGTAAGGGGAGGAGGGTGGGAGGATGGTGAGGGG
>NW_004797858.1:257583-259629 GCF_000002075.1 Aplysia californica | reverse complement strand
GGATAGGGGGGAAGGGGGGGGAGGAAAATGGGGGGGTGGGAATCGTTATCACCATACTGTAGCACAATAATTCATTCATCCAGTGCCAGATCTGCGACAGACATCGGCGATCACGGTTCTCCATTCATTCCTTTGCTCAGATGCTCATAAAAAAGCTATATGCTTCCCTGATTTTTCCCCGTTACGCATTAGTTTAAGTTCCCTAAGTAGGTTACTCTGGGCCTACCCCTGCCTCGTTTGCCTTCAATTTTGCCAGTGAGAGCTAGGTAATAATAATATTAATAATTATAATAATAGCACAATATCAGCAGCACAAAATGAGTGTCCACCTAGAATTCTTTTCCACTGAAAACAGCTCATACATTTTACTTCTAAAGCCAGAGTTTAAAAAAGAAAATATTTTTCGAACCTCACCTAATAATAATAATAATTGCATTTATATAGCGCATATCCATGCTCAAGAGCATGCTCTATGTGCTTTACAACTATTATTACCCCAGCAGACCCTCTGAGAACACTCAGAAACATTCTCAGCTTCTGAGGAAGCATACAGTGCAAGCTGCGGATTTCACTATCTCAAACACTATCAAACTGACAAGATCTTTCGCTGTCTATAGCCGGGTACCCATTCCCACCTGGGTGAAGTGAGGAAAATTTGTGCAAAGTGCCTTTCCCAAGGACACAACGCCGGGCCCCCGACGGGATTCGAACCCATGACCTTACGGTTGCGAGTCTGAGAGCCTAACCACTAGGCCACCTACACACCAGTACCCATATCATTTTTTAAAATTAATGCGTTTTTACGCCCTCGTCTACACAATTCCCATCATTTGGGAGGCGAGATTCTGACCCAGCACGTCAGGGCTCATCTGAGCTAAGAGGGATACAACTGACACTCCATGAAAATGTTCGTTCCTTTGATTTAGTTTATGTAAGGTTTTACAGCGCTCGCAACTGCATAAGGTCATATGAGCGCCAAGGGGGGGATGTCAGCAGAGAAGTCCAAACGGGGAATCAGGCTTACTCTGCTCACCTCTCTAGCCTCAACAGCACAAAATCTCTTTCGACTATCAAGGCACCCCGGAAATAAAAGGTCACAAGAGAGTGACAAACATACAAAAGACATAGAGGAAAAATGACGATAGTAAGGATGAGGAAAGAAAAAGCAGCAGTTCCCCTCTATGTTGTTCCGGCACAGTTATGAACATGACATTTGGGAATGGCCTAAAGACAACTTCCGTCAGTAGCACCGCCCCTGGGGTTTTACATCATGTATCTGGGCATAATAATAATAATAATAATAATAATAGTATTAATAATAATAATAATAGTAATAATAATATCAATATCAACAACAATAACGATAATCTAAAAAAGTAATTTGTGCAATGAAGGTGCATGAAAGACACACAAGCAAAGAGCCAGAACATTTGTGAAGTGCGCTGACAAAATGAATTACTTCTCAGATTTTAGACCGATGGAAATAGAAACATCAAATTTATAGGTTGAAGTTTGACAATTTATCTGTATGAAATGATAAAAGACATGTTAAACTTGAAGAGAATGGCATTGGTTTGGAGTCTACAAACATGACCCTTGTGTTGATTTTTGGCTATCTCCATTCATGGATTGCGAGAAGTAATCCATTTTGATAGCTCGCCTCACATTTGATCCTGAGAAGAGAACCGCAGTACAAAACACTCACAAAGACAACACGCTTACTGTCAGAGTGAGCACACCACTTTTAGAAACAAAGCAACAAAGGTGACGCTACAGAGCTGAGCAAGACTTGCTTCAGTGTAAAATAAGAAAATGGAGCTTTAAAAATAGGTGAAAAAAAAATCAAAGAAATTGTACATGAAGCAATAAATAAAAAAGGCGAGGACTTCCGTAACGAGCAACCACTATGAGACAGAGTAGAATAGAGTGTTAGGGTTAGGGGTAGATCTAGGGATAGGGGTACATCTAGGGATAGGGAGAGGGTAGGGGTAGGGGCAGGGGTAGGGGTAGGGGTACATCTAGGGATAGGGGAAGGGGTAGGGGTAG
>NW_004797858.1:251321-256731 GCF_000002075.1 Aplysia californica | reverse complement strand
AGAGGAGGACAGATCTATTTCTTACAGAGAAATACAGAGGAGGATAGACCTATTTCTTAGAGAGAAATACAGAGGAGGATAGATCTATTTCTTAGAGAGAAATACAGAGGAGGACAGATCTATTTCTTACAGAGAAATACAGAGGAGGATAGATCTATTTCTTACAGAGAAATACAGAGGAGGATAGATCTATTTCTTACAGAGAAATACAGAGGAGGACAGATCTATTTCTTACAGAGAAATACAGTGGAGGATAGATCTATTTCTTACAGAGAAATACAGAGGAGGATAGATCTATTTCTTACAGAGAAATACAGAGGAGGATAGATCTATTTCTTACAGAGAAATACAGAGGAGGACAGATCTATTTCTTACAGAGAAATACAGAGAAGGATAGATCTATTTCTTACAGAGAAATACAGAGGAGGACAGATCTATTTCTTACAGAGAAATACAGTGGAGGATAGATCTATTTCTTACAGAGAAATACAGAGGAGGATAGATCTATTTCTTACAGAGAAATACAGAGGAGGATAGATCTATTTCTTACAGAGAAATACAGAGGAGGACAGATCTATTTCTTACAGAGAAATACAGAGGAGGATAGACCTATTTCTTAGAGAGAAATACAGAGGAGGATAGATCTATTTCTTAGAGAGAAATACAGAGGAGAATATATAATTTCTTAGAGAGAAATACAGAGGAGGATAGATATATTTCTTAGAGAGAAATACAGAGGAGAATATATAATTTCTAAAAGAGAAATACAGAGGAGAATAGAATTTCTTAAAGAGAAATAGAAGAAATAAGGATTACAATGATCTGTGGCTTCCGCTACGGCCAATCAGATTATTTCAGGCAGAGAAGAGTTCACCACAACACAACCTCGGTGCTTTCTTGTCCTATCTCCTTTTTTAATAACAGTGAAAACAATTCATAACAAAAAGTGAGCTTAAGAAGAAGTCACATTTTCAAGGTTTAAAAAAAAAGGAGATAGGACCAGAAAGAACTTAGGTTGAGACATTTTGAGCATTTGAATGCTTCAGTTTCATTTGTGGATGAACGCAGCTTGCGGTTTTATGATAGAGAAATGTGAAACCACAGAGTAGGAAAGTACATTGACACAAAAGAAGATTTTATAAGGCAAAAAAAGATAAACACTAAAAAAAACAGTGAGAGCTTCAACAGAGGAAAAATAGCAATACCGATTATTTGTGTGTGTTACAACTCAAGGATTTTGGTTGAGGAAATGTTGCATATATATATATATATCATAGAAGAGAACAAAGTGGGGAAAGTTTATGAGCTGTTTTATCTTAAATTCATAGAACTGATTCCTTACCAGAAGGAGAAAAAATTAGTATAAAGGAAAATGCACAAATGCTGAAAAAAATGTTTCATGAAACACATTTAATTTTGCAGAATTTTGCCAAGAGAGTTCTTCTTCTAAAATTTACCAGTTCTAAAAAAAAAAGAGAGAATATTTCAGCAAAACTTGACTAGACCAAGCAGCATTCTTCGACATTTGAAGATTGTAAAAAGTGAATTTGAAACTATTAGTGAAAAACTTAAGTTGATCTAAACATGAGATGAAATTATTTGTGAAAAACTTAACCTAAACATCAGATGAAATTATTTGTGAAAAACTTAACCTAAACATCAGTTGAAACTATTTGTGAAAAACTTAACCTAAACATCAGTTGAAATTATTTGTGAAAAACTAAGTTGACCTAAATATCAGTTGAAATTGTGACAAACTTGACGTAAGCATCCTAAACATAAGATGAGATTGTTTGTGAAACTTAACCTTAACATCAAATGAAATTGTTTGTGAAAAACTTAACCTAAACATCAGATGAAATTGTTTGTGAAAAACAAGTTAACCTGAACATCAGTCGATATTGTGAAAAACTTATAACCTAAACATCAAATGAGATAGTTTGTGAAAAACTTAAGTTAACCTAAACATCAGTCGATATTGTGAAAAACTTATAACCTAAACATCAAATGAGATAGTTTGTGAAAAACTTAAGTTAACCAAAACATCAGTCGATATTGAGAAAAACTTCACCTAAACATGAGTTGAATTTATCGGTGGGAAAAACTCAACAGCCAGTAAAATCTATACAGCAGCAAAAACCATCAGAGAAAAAAGGCAACTTTTCTCTCACACATGAGCAAGCTCTGTGCTACTAGGCGTACACTTTTGCATGACCCCAGCAGAAAAAATAAAACCTTTGGGTGCGCTTTAGATTGGACAGCAATGGTGGCTAAGCAAGAGGAGGGGGGGAGGAGGGAGGGAAACAAGAGGTAATAAATGAGAAAAAAATGAAATTAATATAGTGCGGTCAAAAATTTGTGGTGCAACTTATCCTCAAATATCTCTTTAACAGGTGAATTAATGTCATCCATACTTTGCATAGCAGTTTGTATCAATTTGTCTCAACTAAATCATATCTTTCCAAAACAATCGGGGCTAGATTAAAAACTTTTCTTCATAAATTTATATAAAATACTATGGAATCTCTGTAACATGTAAAATGGTATTGTTTACAGCACTTTCTGCTTCTCACACACATTTAGATAACGCATATATGGCCTACGTCACAGCTCACCAATGACAATTTTTACTTGCAAAACTTGTCACAAAAACTTATTTTTAGTGACAATATTTTTTGCGCTAACGGCTCTCAAAGCATGTGTTCAATAAGCATAATGTCCCGATACGAAAAACATGACGGACTTGCTATTAAAAGCAATATTGCCCCAGCTGTAAACATTTAAAAATCTGCAGAAACCACTCACTTGGATTTTTTATTAGTATTTATTAAGGAATTTTCTAGAATACAGCTTGCAAATGTTTACAAAAATGTTGATTTGTTAAGACAAATTGGTACAAGTCACTGTGCAAAGAATGGAGAACCTATGTTTGATAGTTGAGGAGATATTTGACAATAAGTCGCGCCACGAATTTTTGACCGCACTATAGATATACATAAAGAGTGCAAAACCAGATCCCTGAGCCAGATCTCTAACACAACAGATATATGATACGAAGAGGAAAAAAAATATGTCGCATGCGTCAAATAATTGTCGACTGTTTACCTCTTCTGGGAGTTTGGGCTTGAAATAGAGAGAAGAAAGTAGAGATGTGACGAGCAAGAAATACTAGCTACACAAACTACAGAATCATAAACACAGACCCCTGCTCCAGCTAAATAAATGATAATGTAAGGGTTTACCGCCCCGATCAAAACTAGTAGCTTATTTAACTCTTTATCTCCGAGGGAGAAATAACTTTGCCAGGCCCCTATTTTGGTACAAAATCTAAAAATGACAAAAACGTTACTGAATGGGTTATTGAATCAAAACAAGTCAACTTTAGTTTTTGTAATTTTACGGCACTTGCAACACAATAAGGTCACACAAGTGCCAAGCTAAAGAATAGATGTGTTACAAGAGGGTAACAGATACAAAAAAGAAGGAGGGGAGGAGAGATAAGGACAGACGTTCGATAGGAAAGAAGGAGCAAACCACACCGGAGGCACCACCCGCCAAGCACCCACCAAGGAGAGATAAGGCAACAACAGATGTTTGATAGGAAATAAGGAGCAAATCACACCCAGAGGCACCACCCGCCAACCCCCCATCGTACTCCCAACGACAAGCGACCAAAAGTTGTGGGCGGGGCCACGGACCAACCACAGAGCACGCTGGCTCACCTTGCTGGCCTCCGACGACTCTAGATCTTTGTCCTTGACCTCTTCACCCGACGGGCCGTCGGCCTGGTCCCACGCCTGGAGCCGGTTCTGCTTCTCTCTCTGAGGTGAGATAGGACGAGACAGGTGAGATGAGATGGGATGAGATGAGATGATGAGATATGGTGAGATAAGCAAGACATGATGAGATATGGTGAGATAGGTGAGACATGATGAAATATGATGAGACAGGTGAGATGTGATGAGATGAGATGAGATAGGTGAGATGTGGTGAGGTGAGATGAGATATGGTGAGATGTGGTGAAATAGGTGAGATGAGATGAGATGAGATGAGATAAGCTATGTGAGTAAAGATAAGATATGATGAGATAGGTGAGGTGAGATTAGATGAGAGATGAGATGAGATGAGCTATGTAAGTAAAGATAGGTGAGATGTGATGCTATGTGAGATAAGATATGATGAGATAGGTGAGATGTGATTAGATTAGAGATGAGATGAGATGAGATAAGCTATGTAAGTAAAGATAGGTGAGATGAGATGCTACGTGAGATAAGATATGACGAGATAGGTGAGATGTGGTGAGATAGGTGAGATGAGATAAGATGAGATGAGATGAGATAAAAATAAGATAGATAAAATAAGAAAAGATGTGGTGAGATGAGATGAGATAAGACTGGATGAGATTTAAAAAATAAGATATATAAAATTAGATTAGACACAATGATAGAAAAGTTAAAAATGCGATTAGATACAGTGAGATGATAGAAAAATAAGATAAGATAAACAAAGATAAGATAAGATGAGATAAAAATAAGATGAGATGAGATAAGATGGGGTGGGATATGGTGAGGTGAGATGAAGACGTTTGATGAGAAAGAAAGAGCAAACTACACCAAAACTCCCTCCAACCACCCACCCAATTTCTTTCGGCTGATGATTATTCAAGACAAAAAATACTGTAATATCATAAGACTTACTTGTTTACTCTGGTGTGGCTTGCTTCTTCTTTCCTATCAAACTTCTTTCGTCCTTTCCTCTCCTCCTTCTTTTCCTTGCATGCCACTCTATAAAAACACCTCTAAACTTCGGCACTTGCACATAGCCTATTTGTGTTGTAAATACTGTAAAACTCTTGCTAAAAACACTCTTAGAACAACTCTAATTTCCAGCACTTATAATATGACTATTTGAGTTGAGTTGCAAGTGCCATAAAACTAAACCGAATCCCCCCCCCCGCAGTATTTAACACTTAGCAGTCACACAGCCAGCAGTACAAAATACCCCACCTGGTCACCCAGCCAGGAGAGTGACTGCAACCGACTTCTCGGGCACTGCGCAGAACTGTGCCAAGTGACCGGAACGGATAGTTTTCACCGTCGCATTATAGCGCCAAGTGACCGCAAAGTGTTAAGTCACAACCCACCTTTTTCTCTACTTCCTCCATGGCCTTCCGCCGCGCCCGGGCCAGGATTTTGGAGGTTCCGGGTGGGTTGGCCTTGACCTTTGTCTGTTCCTCCTTCAGCACCATCATGGAGGCCGTCAGGGGCTGGGTGAACGGAGAGGGCAGGTTCAAGTCTTCCTCGTTTACTGGGGAGGAAAGCAGGGAGGAGGAGAGGAGGTGGTGGGTGGGTCAAAGTTGGCGGGTCAGGTCAGGGGTCAGAGGTAAGATTTCTATATTTTATGAAATGGG
>NW_004797858.1:247691-249514 GCF_000002075.1 Aplysia californica | reverse complement strand
GCAGCAGCAGCAGCAGCAACAACGACAACACCAACAACTCACCACAAGTCGGCTGTGTGGTCGTAGGGTTTTTCCTCAACAAGCTCTGGGGACATGTACAGGGGTGTGCCCTATATGGAAGGGGGGAGAGAGGAGAGAAATTTTAGTTTTAGTAGAGGTTTTACGGCACTCTCAACTGCATAAGGACATATGAACGCCAGAAGATTAGAGGTGTTACAAGAGAGTAACAAACATAAAAAAGAAGGAGGGGAGATAAGGACGATAGATGTTTGAATTGAAAGAAGAAGCAAACCATACCAGAGCACCCGCCAACCACCCACGGGGAGCCAAAGACCAAACCTTGAGCTGTTTTTTGAGTCACATGTATCACAGACATCATTACATAGATCATATACAAGCTTAAAACTTGGAATGTTTTGTAAATTGCCGTTTCAGTTTCTAATCTGTGATAGCAGTTGTATCTGCTACAGAAATATTTTGTCAAATTGCAAATTCTAAATGTTGAAAAAAGTACCTCCATCTCATTTCCCCCCAATATTTTGATTTTATGATTTGAGTCGTTTGTAGTCGTGTGTTTCAATACAGTAGCATTTTACCATTTCGCAAACAACTTGAATTCACAAATTTAAAAAAATAATAAATTGTGAATTCAAGTTGAGTCCAAACAAACAAAAAAAAGGTATTATAATAATAATAATAATAAATGACATTTATGGAGCGCTCAACCCCGATTAAAGTACACAGGCTCTGAGCGCTTTACAATACAATACAATGTACAACACTGGCTAAAACAGCACCTGGACATGGATGGCTGGTGCCTCTATAAATAAATCATTGATGGTCTGACAATGTACAACAGTAACATAAAACGTTGTGTTCTGACTACTAGAAAATCACTCCAACTATTCATCTTATTAATATACAAACAGAAACGACTTCTGCTGACATTTGATGGGGAAAAAAAAAAGATCTCTCTTAAATTACTTGGCAAAGCATTCCAGATCTTGGGGCCTTGAAATTCAAATGCACTTTCATGCGTGGTTTTAAGTTTTTAGTTTACTTTTATAAGAGTTTTACGGCACTTGCAAAACAATAAGGTCATATAAGTGCCGAAGATTAGAGGTGTTACAAGAGAGTAACAAACACAAAAAGGAGGATAGATTTAAAGACGATAGACGTTTGATACAAAAGAAGGAGCAAACCACACTAGAGCATCCGCCAACCACCCGCCGTTTTTAGTTTTATAGATGTATACAGTATGCATGCATCATGTAGCTACCTTGATGGAAGTGAGCACCATAGTGTTGGTGCTCATGCCGCGAGCGAAGCCGAAGTCGCAGAGTTTGATGACCCCACCCTTGCCCAGCAGGATGTTCTGTGGCTTCATGTCACGATGCAGGATGCGGTGGGAGTGGAGGTAGTAGAGGGCAGACACCAGCTGGGATGCGATCACCCGCACCTGCGTACACACACACACTTTGATTCAGTGAGGGGGGGGGGGTGTTGATGAGACGCGATCATCTGCACCTACGCACACACACACACACATACACACTTTGATTGAGTGGGGGGGTGAGTGAAGGTAGTAGAAGGCAGACACCAGCTGGGACGCGATCACCCGCACCTGCGTACACACACACACATACACACATTGATTGAGTGGGGGGGTGAGTGAAGGTAGTAGAGGGCAGACACCAGCGATGACCCGCACCTGCGTACACACACACACACACTTTGATTCAGTGAGGGGGAGGGGTGTTGATGAGAGCGATCACCCGCACCAACGCGCACACACACACACACACACATATACACATTGATTG
>NW_004797858.1:243314-247564 GCF_000002075.1 Aplysia californica | reverse complement strand
ATGGGACGCGATCACCCGCACCTGCATACACACACACACATACACACATTGATTGAGTGGGGGGGTGAGTGGAGGTAGTAGAGGGCAGACACGAGCTGGGACGCGATCACCCGCACCTGCTTACACACACACACTTTGATTCAGTGAGGGGGGGGAGGGGTGTTGATGGGACGCGATCACCCGCACCTGCATACACACACACACATACACACATTGATTGAGTGGGGGGGTGAGTGGAGGTAGTAGAGGGCAGACACGAGCTGGGACGCGATCACCCGCACCTGCTTACACACACACACTTTGATTCAGTGAGGGGGGGGAGGGGTGTTGATGGGACGCGATCACCCGCACCTGCATACACACACACACATACACACATTGATTGAGTGGGGGGGTGAGTGGAGGTAGTAGAGGGCAGACACGAGCTGGGACGCGATCACCCGCACCTACGTACACACACACATACATATATCATACATAGATAAGATACATCTTAAGATAAGATACATTTGAATAATTCTTATTATTATTACCACTATTAAGACAAGGTTTGATTAATTCTTATTATTCCTACTGTACTACTATTGAGACAAGGTTCACAATGTCATATATAGTAAGGTTGGTAGCTACAAAGGTAAAAAAAGAGTAAGGTTGTCAGCTACAAAGGTAACAACAAAAAAAGAGGAGAACGTATCGACCTGTTCCTCGGGCAAACTGGCGTCGTCCTCCAGGATCTGGAACAGTTCTCCCTCGGCACAGTCCGTGACCACAACCACCTGGAAATTCACAGAAAACGTTGGAAACTGGCTTCACGTTTGACACTTTTGTCCCTCAGATTAATTTATAAGAACCCATAACTTCTCACTATTCTAGAAATCCCAACTCTCCCCTTTTTTATACAATGTAGGTGCTTTTTACACCCCCATTGACAAAATTTAGATAATTTAGAAGGCAGAACTCGACACTACCTCTCAGGGCTAACCTGGGCTAAGAGGGATGCAACGCCCCGCCATTGAAAGATCAAGACACTTAATAAACATAGTGCCCACAAGGGAATTGAACTCGGGTCTTTTGCATGCAATGGCAAACTACAGGAAGTCCATTAAGGGGAGGAGCGATCCTTGATTTTGTAGATTTTGGGTCAGGCTATGCAAATTTTCTGTTGGCTGATTTTTAAGATCAACCAGTTTTTTGTCCAAAAATAGCATGGATACATTTGAGAAAGTGTTTATTCTCCACGTAAATTGCCTTTGAAAACATGACGATGGGTTAATATAGTGAATTTTCACAATAATAGTCAGTTTTCGCAAAATATAATTTTTTTGCCATTTTTTTCCTACTCCTTCCTTAGTTTTCATCATTTTTAGATGAAACTCTCAGGACACATAGATGGCAAGGCTGCCATTAATGTAATAGAGAGATATTTGCGAAAACAATAACACTTTTCCATTGGCAAGCGATTACGCAAACTAAATTTTTTTTCTTTTGCACTTATTGAAATAAGTTTGCTGTTACTCTGATAGGGTCTGGTTCAGGTATACTCTCATCACATTTGGTCAAATTTGGTCAGTAAATAAAAATGCCTTAGGGATTTGAAATTCATTTTTTATTTTCAAGATGGCGGCCGTTTCCATAGCAACCGCTGTTGCTATGCCAAAATAAAATGGCGTATTAAGAGATTTTACTATGCCTAACTTATATGTGTACTTAGATTTGATCTTGGGCAACAGACATAGAAAATGGTCCTCAAGGGTAGCTCCTCCCGTTAAGAAAGATACAAACTGGATCAAAACATCAGAAATTAAAAGCCCAATTAAAAGCTGCTCAGGTTGAAAGAGACGGCACAACTTTAATTCGTACAGGAGAAAAACAAACCTCTTTGTCAGTGTCAAAGCTGTCAAGAAGTTCGATGATATTTGTGTGCTTCAAGCCTCGCATGATGTCAATCTCTCTGCGCAGACCTTTTAGCTCCTTCTCAGACTTGCCCATCTTGGGAATGAATTTCAACGCAACAATCTGGAGATTGAAAAGCCGTGAAATTTAAACACACATGGAAGGTTGTCAAAATTGCTTCAACCTTATTCTTTCCAATATATCTAAAGCTATGCATATGAAAATTTTACTTAATGCCTTACTAAACAAAAAACTTAAGGGTTTGATCAATGTGCATTTCCATTTGAAGTTATAAAAAGAAAGGAAGCCAAAGCTTCTGCTTTATTTCTATTAACTTAATTCTAAACCTCACACTCACACCACTGACAACTTTCTCTATCATGTTATCTCCATCTACAGACACACTATTTGGGTATGCATGTGTTATGTTATGGGTTGTGTATCGTTGTATATATTTTATTGAACATGTGTACATTATGAGTTGTGTATCGTTGTAGATATTTTATTGAACATGTGTACATTATGAGTTGTGTATCGTTGTAGATACTCATTGAACATATGTACATTATGAGTTGTGTATCGTTGTAGATACTCATTGAACATATGTATGTTATGAGTTGTTTATTGTTGTAGACATTGAACAGATGTGTATGTTATGAGTTGTATATCATTGTAGATATACTTAAACAAGTACTTATTATGAAATGCTTATCGTTGTAGATATATATATATTTCATTTAACGTATGTATGTTATGAGTTGTTTATCGTTGTAGACATTGAACAGATGTGTATGTTAGAGTTGTATATCATTGTAGATATACTTAAACAAGTACTTATTATGAAATGCTTATCGTTGTAGATATATATATATTTCATTTAACGTGTATGTTATGAGTTGTTTATCGTTGTATATATATCATTAAACATGCATGTACATGTTAAGAGATGTTTATCGTTATAGATATATATCATTGAACATGAGTGTTATGTGTTATCATGTATCGTTGTAGGTATATAATTGAACACGAATGTATTGAGTTCATTTCTATGTTGATGCTGACTCTTTGCATGCTCTGATTTATCCACCCAAAAATTCCTTTGTGGATCAACAATAAAGATTATAAAATCTTATCTTATTAGACTTCAGTTGAAGGGGAGGTCAAGGAAATGGCAAAACAAAACCCTTGAGACCAAAAAGAAATAAGTCATGGTTACTTTGTGTCTTGTGTTTATGATACAATCTCACTGCTAGAACAAAGTATTGAAATCAATGTCACTCACTTGAGAAGTAAATTTCTTCCTGCCTTTGTACACCTTCCCAAAAGACCCTTCCCCAATAATCTCAAGGACATGATAGTTGTCCATCTTGCCGTCTCTTCAGGTATCGTAATCAATCTTTCATGTCCTGTGGAAAAACAAACGCACAAAACTTTCATTTCTTATAGAGTTGGGTTTCACATCAGTTCCTGAAACTCATTTAAAGTGTGCACTGTATTCTACAGAGTGTCATGTGTAACCTCGAGAAGAGTCACAGAGAATGACGTACAGAAAAGTGGGAAGACATTCTCATATTAGGGAAGGAGTTTCACAGAGGTCCGGCCAACCAACAACACACAAAAGAGGGGATATATATTCTGAGCGGGGTATACCCTAACCCTAACTCTTGTATAGTTTTTTCAGTGGACCTTGTCACGGTAGGTGCTGAATTCCTCCCCATATTAGAAAATCAAGAGGCTAGCCCTGGACAGGAAAGGAGGACAGTGTTAGTTCGTGGCCTCCCTAATGCAGGGTGAGAAAGGAAGTGACAATTATGACTGTATTCTACTACTCCAGCAAGACTCCAACTGAAAAGCAGTATCTTACTAAACAAACCTGAGATGACCAACCACAACATTCTGTTGAAAGTAATTTGAGCATGAAGGCGTTGCCTACATAATTTGGGGAGGACTTCCGCAACGAGCGATCCCTATCACTATGCGACAGAGTAGAATACAGGGATAAGGGGTGGGGTTTGGAGCAGGTGTAGGGTTAGGGTTAGGGTTTAGGTTTAGGTTTGGGGTAGGGTTTGGGGAAGAGTTAGGTCTCTTCTTTATTGTGTTTGTTGGGGTGGTCGCCTGTTAAGGAAGTCCTTCCTTAAATTTGTCCAGGGGCAATTTATTCAAAAGGCCGTCATTATTCGGACTCGAGTCAAATTCGGACTCGGGTCCGAATATGAAAAAATGTTATTCGGACTCAGGTCCCGAAAAAAAGAAGTGTCTTCGATCTATAGATCTAACGTTCAGTGCTTCCAATTTTCCGCCATTTTTTAGTTTCCCCCACACCTTATCTGCCGATCCAATGCCTGCCGCCTCATTGA
>NW_004797858.1:238503-241402 GCF_000002075.1 Aplysia californica | reverse complement strand
TAGCCGGTCTAGCCGTACTTAAGTACGGCTAGATCTAGCCACCTCGTATTCTGAATCAGTGAATCACAATACCGTCAAAAGAAAGACATATTTCTCTTTTATTATATGCAGAAACAACATGAATAAAGGACAACTACAAATTTATAGCCACAGTCATTGACAAAGAAGTTGTCGACACACTGGCTTTCAGGTTTCTGTACTTCCTCGGCTTTAGAACACTAAAATGAAACAAAAACACTAAATTATCGATATTTGGTATGCATTGTAACTAATGTAAACAAATACTGATAAAGCGCATTATTTCTCCACAGCACTTGTATCCTTGGGCTTTTTTTACAAACCGTCAATGGCATGCCAAGGGCAAACTAAAAAATCATACCTTCAGCATTTCACTGGGAAGAAACTCTATTGTTACAACAGTAATAGCATCAACTCGAAGAAAGATTTCTATGAAAAAATTCTCGTCTGCCAAAATATGTCAAAAATATGAAATAATGCTTGGTTAATTCAAAATTACACTCTATTTCTTTCCGAAACAAACTAAATAAAAAGCGCGCAGACATTCAATGTTCGAAGTTTTATCTGATACAAAAGCCTGCAGTGTTACTGTGAAAACAAAATTCTAGCAGGCATGTTTGTCCAATATTATTTTTAAAAGTAGAGTGAATATGTATTGCTTTTATGTATCAACGGAGAAAAAATACAAAGGCAGGCGTCTACCTCACTGCCTCACCCTGACAGCATCAGCTGGAGAAGGTCTGTCGTCTGCGAGCTTGTCTGGAACAGTGAAAAAATTCATGGCTAACTTGGCCTGAACGTCTACTCCAAGCTTGGACTATCTCTGGTTTCTGATTTTTCATTCTACAAAATGCTGAAGGTAATTCTACAGTTCCAAACAAGAAGTCACAGTTTAATTTGATTTTTCCCCCACAAGTAGGAAACTGACCAGGCTTCCGACTCACCCCCTAGAACTCTATCGCACCCTCCTCCTACACCACCCTCCCCCCAACCCGACCAATCTCTCTCTCTCTCTCTCTCTCTTTCTCTCTCTCTCTCTCTCTCTCTCTCTCTCCCTTTCTCTCTCTCTCTCTCTCTCTCTCTCTCTCTCTCTCTCTCTCTCTCTCTCTCTCTCTCTCTCTCTAACGTGCAGTTTGCTTGCTTGTTTGTGTTACATGCCATTGTGTTTGTGTGCGCGTGCGTTAATATTTTGTGTGTGTGTGTGTGTGTGTGTGTGTGTGTGCGCGTGCGCGCGCGTATATGTGTGTGTGTGTGTGTGTGTGTGTGTGTGCGTGCGCGTGCATGTTTGTCTGTCTGTATGTTAACGTGTTTCTGTGAGATAGAGTCAGGGAGAGAAAGGAGGGGGGAGGGAGAGAGAGAGAGAGAGAGAGAGAGAGAGAGAGAGAGAGAGAGAGAGAGAGAGAGAGAGAGAGAGAGAGATCTGCTTTCTAGCATTTCTCCAAACACGGGTGCTCTGGTGTGGTTTGCTTCAATTCTTTCCTATCAAACATCTATCAACTTTAACTCCCCTTCTTCTTTTTTATGTTTGTTACTCTCTTGTAACACCTCTAATCTTCTGGCGCTCATATATGACCTTATGCAGTTGCGAGCGCCGTAAAACGTCTACTAAAAAAAAAAAGTCTACTTGTACTTTGCTTTTATCTACCTTCGTGGAGAGAACTCAAAAGATCAGAAAAAATAAAACTTTTACAAAGAGCCTTATGACAAGAAATTAACATTTCAACATGAAAAAGTTACTGCAACAACTATATTCTAAAAAGATTTTTCAAACAGAAACCCTTCATAATGAAAGCTGTGGGTGATTGCAAGGCGCTCTGGTGTGGTTTGCTACTTTTTTTTTCCTTATATAAAAATCTGTTGTCCTTATCGCTCCGAAATCTATACGAATTGACAAAGTTTTTCCGTCTTTTTCAAGTATCCCAAAGCATTGTCGAATGACCAAAATATGCGTCTTCAATGAGTTAATATCTATCTGCCAATATCTGAGCTCTCTGCCAATATCTGAGCGTCTCTCGTGAGCTCCTTTTCTGTATCTGCCAATATTTAAGCTATTTGCCAATATCCGAGCGTCTCTTGTGAGCTCCTTTTCTGTATCTGCCAATATCTGAGCTATCTGCCAATATCTGAGCGTCTTTTGTGAGCTCCTTTTCTGTATCTGCCAATATCTGAACCATCTGCAAATACCTTAGCTATCTGCCAATATCTGAGCTGTCTGTTAATATCTCAGCGTCTCTTGGGATCTCATGGGCCGTTCATTTCGTTAAAAGAACAAAAATCTGCATAAATTTTTCAGGCTTCGTCGCCCAACCACAAAAGCTGTACATTGCCCACCAGACCTGGGGAGTTCCTTATAATATGTGCATAATTATGTGAGGCAGCGTGGTGGAATCAGGCTCTCGTCAATTTTTGGGCATGTAGAGTTATTGGTGTCATCTTAAAGCCTGTTCACTTGTCTCTATTTGAATGAAAAAAATATCCATTAATCTTGAACACAAGTCGAGATACTTGCGAATGAAGGAGGTGGGGGTCACCTGTTTTCAGATGTAAAATTAATGAGAAAATGGCCGCCAAAGATTAGTTATTTTCTTACCTTTAGAGTCTGTGGTAACTGAAAATTTACATTTTTTGTGCCTTAAATCAACGTTTTTAAGAAAACTCCATACAGAAATTAGTTATTTAATTTGCATGAGAGGTGCTGAGTCAAAAAACAAAAATTTGATAAAAATTCACAAACCTGCGGAAAAATGCAAGTTTCTTCACTTTCATTATTTTGACGAGAGCCTGATTCCACCACGCTGCCTCAATTATATCACTGGAGTGCAACCATGCGTGTCAGTTCTTTGCATAGATTTGTCAATATAATTAATATATATATATATAT
>NW_004797858.1:234960-236075 GCF_000002075.1 Aplysia californica | reverse complement strand
GCTTGTGGAGGGGGGTATCCTGCTCTATCAAGTATCAACCCAAGCAACAGAGATGTGGGAAGAAGTCCTTGACAGACGCGAGGCCACATAAGCAAAGATTGTACTACACTTGAGTAGCCAAAGATTGCACAACACTTGACTAACCAAAGATTGTACGACACTTGAGTAGCCAAAGATGCTGCGCCATGCACACAAGATGGCAGGACAGGGCTTACTTTGTGCATCGTCAAGTGCTAGATCCGCGACAAACATCGGCCATCATGGCTCGCCATTCATTCCTTTGCTCAGATACTCTATAAAAATTTATTTTTTTTTTAATCCACAACCCGAAAAATGAAGACTACGGGTGAAAACGAGGGTAGTTACAAACTGAAAATCGCGGGGGGAATAAATTTTGAAGGCTTGTTGACACATAACTGTATTTCGGTTCAACTGTCGGTTGATTATTGTTGTTAGATTTCTCATTCAACAACACTTAATAATAAACCACCAGTCAAACAAATATGAAGTTATGAATCCACAAGCTTTTAAAATTGGCACCCTCATTATTTCCAGTTTGTGACTACGGTACCGTCGTTTTCCGCGTGTGCTCTTCTATCATTATCCTATTCTTTCCCTGTCTTCCATCTGTTTAAGCTTTCCAAGTAAGTTGTTCTAGGTCTACCCCTGCCTCGTTTGCCTCCAGGTTTACCAGTGAGAGCTAGATCATAGATGTTCAAGGCCCTTAATTCTGTCCAAGTGTTCCAGAAACTGCATTTTATTGTCTCATCCTCATTTGTTTTATTGGTACAGATAGCATTTAACTCTCACATGCCGTACGCGTATTCCGTTTTTGTCCCAGCAAGTTTCAATTGAAAATAGGATGCAATTCATCGTATACAAAAGTCTCAAACTATAAAAGCTTTTGTCACAAACTAAGAATATAAGATATTCAGAAAAAGAATTAAGAAGATTGATAAATGAGGATACAGTAACGATCTATAGAAAAGCAGATGTTTAATGATGAATGAAGAAAACAAGAAAGAAACAAATTCAAAGAGAATAATGCAGCGTGTAATCAGTAGCCTGGCTGGCTTGTTAGAGTTAATTACAACCCCCCCCCCACACACACACAC
>NW_004797858.1:228828-229795 GCF_000002075.1 Aplysia californica | reverse complement strand
ACCCCTCCCCCAACTTTGGGGCTCTACGAGCAATGATTATCTGCTGCTACAGGGGTGCGGGTGGTTGATTGGCGGGAGCACTCGTGTGGTCTGACCTAGGCCTTCTCAGTATCTATTCTCAGATACTGAGAAGGCCTTGGGTCTGACACTTCTACTAAAACTAAAAAACTAAAACATCTAGATCTAGATCTATTTGTCCAGATCAATCTCTCCTCTTTTTTGTGATTGTACTCTCTTGCAACGCTACTGAACTTGGAACTTAAATGACCTTATATGCGTCGCTGGTGCCTTAAAACTCTTACAAAAATTAAAAATTCTGCCGGGGTGTCTCGGGCTACCCCATAGGCTTAATAATACTTAGATGTTGTTAGAGTTTTACAGCACTTTCAACTCAAATAGGTCATGTAGCCAAAGTGCCAAATATTAGTGAGATGTTTGGTCTAATAGTAATAGAGAGTTTTACATATAAAGAATAAAAGAAGAGGGAGAGATAAGGACGACAGATGTTGGATAGCATAAAAGTAGAAGAAGCAAACCACACTGGAACACCCACCAACCACCCACATCCCCATCCTGCGTCTCTTTCAAACTATTTTAAAATAGTCTTTTCTGGAGTATGCCGATTTGCACCAGATATAGGTCCTGTTTGCAGTTTCTGATCATGCCCGCGAGTTTTTTTTGTTTTTTTTTTTACTATTTAAAAATTGTTGCTGTTGTTTTGTTTTGTTTTTTAATTTGTAAGTACAGTAAGCTCTGCCATATTTGGCTATTCACGGTGACTTCGAGTCTCTGTAGCTTATTCTTTGTTACTTGATCACTTCTTTCTTCTTTAGGCGTATAGATTATAGATTTCTATGTCCCCATCCTCACCTCCTCTCTCCAAACAAAACATGAAGTACTTGTTTCGGCCAGTGTGTATGTTTTCTCTCTCTCTCTCTCTCTCTCTCTCTCTCTCTCTCTCTCTCTC
>NW_004797858.1:213114-228377 GCF_000002075.1 Aplysia californica | reverse complement strand
CCCCCCTCTCCCTTAAAATACCACTAATTCTTATCTCGTCTCCTGCCCCATTCCATCTTTACATCCACGAACAAATCACTTTGTCTTGTTAGTGCCCAGGAGGTGTATCAATATCAAGTAACGTTTTATTTTTTTAAAGATGCGTGCAATGTTATTATTGTCTATAAATAATGCAACTGCCGTCCGCCGCTTTCTTTTCACAAAACATTAGGTGACGTCCACAGAATTCTACACTTAGTGTAGAATTCTGTGGTGACGTCAATAGTATTTAGGATTTAAAACTGCTGCATGCATGCTGTTATTGTAAACTAGCCTACAAGCAGCCTCGTTTTATCTCTTCAAGTTTGGCTTGGGTATCAATTATAGGTTAAAGAGAGTTTCCCTTATGATGGGAACAAAGTGGATGTGCCCAATTAGGCTGGTGACAAAGGACCACAATGACTTCTGGGTGAGTCACAGCCGATGCCCATATATGGTGCTCGCCATTTTCCGCCTGGCACCGCGCAAGGGAGCTCACTCATTCTTGCTCCTAGTTTACACGTACGATAAAGGCGTGTCGAAATCGTTAGGAAAGTCACTTCATTCTTTCTGGCTGGAATTAGTGTTCCGCGTTTGTAAAATCATTCAAAAGCTCTGTGGTATTCATAAGGAATCGTGTTTCCTTAAGGAAATTGCGGAGTACAGTTCCAATACGTTTGTTGTGTGAAGTGATCTTTGCTGTATTGCACAGAGACTTTAGTTCATTCTCCTTTCGTTCTTCTTCACACTGCCTTTGTGAAATTGATCAAGATGGCGTCTGGAGTGAAAGTAGCAGAAGAAACCGTGGAGGCTTACAAAGCCATGAAGCTGCAGAAAACAAACAACAGATATTTAATTATGTCTATTGACTTGGCTGCTGGTCTCATCAAAGTGGTTGCTTCAAAAGAAAAGATGAAGGATGTGGATCAGGAAGCGGAATATAATGATTTCCTCGCCCAGCTACCCTCCGATAGTGGCCGGTACTGCATTGTCGACCTGACCATTCCCCAAAAGAACGGAGCCATGAAAGATATACTGTTCCTGATTACGTGGTAAGTGTAGTTTTGTTTTCAGTATTGTTCAGAGAAAACCAAGGACAATTATTTCACAATATATCCCCCTATCCTTTGAGTTAACAGTATGGATTGAAATTCACCATCCACACCCTTTCATTTTCCATTTTCACAAGAGTAAGACGAGCCCAGCCCCACCCCTCGCCCACAACTACTTTACTACTATAACTAGATCTAGATCTAGATCTAGATTTAGATCTACCTCTAGATCTAGAGAGATTTATTAAAAGTTCTCAAGGCCTAGCCTTGATTTCTACTTGATGATGATGACTTGAACAAATTCAAATGAAAATATGACGAGATCCTAGATCTAGAATCTAGAGGAATCTAGATCTAGATTCTAGCTCTAGATCTAGATCTAGATCTAGATTCTAGATCTAGATCTCATATCTAAATTTAGATTGCCTCTTCTTCCTGGTCTGCAAATTTTTGTTTTCCAATGAACACTCTTGTTCACAAGTTAGTGTGTTACAAATCTACAATTCAAATTTCTGCGACAACACGGAAGACCCTGCTTTCAAAAGGAATAACTCTAGATTTAATATCTAGGCCTATTTGTAGTGAATACAGTGAGACAGCTTAAATTTTCAACTTCAAGTCTTAGATCTTAACCCTATTCCTGCGGGAGCCGGGTTTATGTAGCCCGATAAGCCTATTTCGGCACCTCGCCTGCGTTCTGGTCCCGAGTCAGTGTAGCTCCCTGCTCAGCGCACGCGCAGCGCGCATCCTCTTACGTGTCATTCGGGTCCCGAGTCGGATCCCCATTCACGCAGGTCAAGTGTGTGTGCGTCAGTCTGCTTGAGTTTGTGTGCGTTTGTGGCCTTCTTCTAGAACCACCTGCGTTGGTTCGTAATCGAGGCATACGTCTCATTCAAAACATGCCAAGTTGATAGCTCTAGATGTTCGTCCAATGAAATTATAGAAGAAATTGACCCACTTAGACATGAGGAGCTCGAAAGGATAGTCAGGAAACAAGACTTCCATTTTTCTATACAAAATATTTCAAATGAGCTTGATTTTGTATGAAATGATACTACCTGATAAAAGATGAGCTTGTTTAATAGTTTTGAATACCCTTGTGCAGGTACAAAGAACAATTTGAGTGTAAAACATTCGGAAATTGACCTAAATTATCCCTTTTCGAACCTCAGGTCATTCATAACAACAAGAGCGTCCAGAAAGGTTATTCAAATGGGCGTAACTACTCGTAATGTCTTATCAGCTTGTGAGAGGGGGTTATTCGTGTGTTTGTAACACTTTATAATTATAGAATGCTATGAAGGATAGAGCGTTATTTTCATCATCAGTTAACACACTCCCGCGGTATTCATGGCGAAAACACACGTTTCCCGGCGCGCGCGCTGTACACCAACAGTACACACTGAGTGACCCCGGCGAGTCCGACGTAATCGGTTGCTGATAAGATACGCATCTGGAGCTACACTGACTCGGGACCAGAACGCAGGCGAGGTGCCGAAATAGGCTTATCGGGCTACATAAACCCGGCTCCCGCAGGATGAGGGTTAAATGACAAGGAGTTTTTATTAAATTAATATTATTAGCCTATCGATTTAAAATGTTTTTTGGCATTGTCCGGTTTTGGCACCAAGAGCCAAGAGTTCTGAAATTAAATTATATAACGATACTGATGATATTTTACTCCTTTGAGCCTGAGCTACATTTTTCACCCAACAACCATTGCAGCCTACACTTATTTCATCAATATTTTGAAATGACAACGTCCGGGGGCTTTTACGCAATTTTTTCGGGCCCAATTTGTAATTTAAAAAATCATCTATATATATATATAGCAGTTCGGGAGTGATTGACTTTGTCTACTACTACAGCTAAAAAAGCACTTAATTTATAACTTCACTAAATTTTAAATGAAATGAAACAAGTGGGTCAACTGTTGGTTCGCTGCTTCCGATTGCTTGTAACCGATAAAACACCAGAGATATGGATCGATAAGGAGCATCCCGCAAATACACGGGATCACGCTACTGGGCAGGGGCGCATCTCGTACACACATGGGAATGGGCTCAAGTGAGTTAAGTACTCGGTATCAATGTTTTATCCGAAAAAGAACGAGAGATGTGCTGCTATTTTTCAGCTAAAAAATGAGCAATAATTTCACTTGTTACTAACAAGGGGGGTTTCGAGGGGGGGGGGGGCATTCCCACCTGACCTTATAAAAACCTCTGTATTTAATCATAATTTGTTGCTTCGCAGTTAGCTTTGATATTTTCTCTCGCTCGCTGCGCGTCAAACGTAGTGTCGGCACACGCAGCGAAAAGTAATCATTTCGAACCAGAAGTAATCGGTGGAGCCAAAACCCATACTCCATAGTTATCGTTAGGGCCAAAAACCGAATTTCCCTGTGATTTTAGTCCCCATGTTTGATTTTCGAGGATTTTCAAATTGTGCCAACATTTCATTGAAGAAGCTTATATAAATAAATATGAGTAACAGAAGTTTGGGACTTGCACAGCACTCCGTCATGTACACTGAATTAAGGATTTGTCTGTCTAGAAAATTAGACACTACGATTTTTATTTTTTTTACAATATTCTAGGTGATCAAGAATTGTTGAGTTCCGAAGACTGAACATCTTCATTGAACATTGGGAGCAGAGGTATTGAAAAAAAATGAAAGAAATGTCAGTGTTTGCGTTTCACATGCTACCACTGCAGTTGTTGTCATGTACGAGTCAGCTTCCAGTGTATTTTGAACTTGTTGAGCAATTAGGCATGTGGTGGACTTTGTGGTCAGCATGTCACCGCTGACTGTGGGGAAACTTTGTGCAGAGAACGAACTGCTCTGCACGGTCGGTGTTTGTGGCTAGTTTCAGCGTCTAAGCTCATGTTTGTGAAAAGAAATATATATATGACTGTTATGAAATAAAGGATGCCTGAATGCATGAGAAAACTTGACTGAGAGTAATGAGAATGTCAAATGTTTATGACTGGGACTATGGCATGCTTTGCTTATAAATTGGCCTAACCCTCACAGCCCCATCATCATTGCCTTTTTCACCCTGGATGAGGAATAGGCCACGGACAAACACTCTCCACCTTTCCCTATCCTGGGCTAGTTGCTTGTTGTCACTCCATGTCTTCCCAAGCTTTTCTGTACATCCATTTCCGTGACTCTTCTCTAATTTCCACGTGGTCTTCCTCTTGATCTTTTTCTCTGTGGGTTCCAATCCAGTTCCAATCTCACCCTTTCCTTGTTATGCAGCTGCTTGACTTCCTGAGAGTGTGTCCAATCCATCGCCAACATCTTCTTCCCACCTCATCTCTGACTGGGCTCTGTCTCATTCCTCTTAATACTTCCTCGTTGGTGACCTCGTCTGTCCATCTGATCCTCAGTGACTTCCTGTTCAAGAAACCTCATAGCCCCAGTGGTGTATATTTCCTCCACAAGTTTTCCATCTCTCCTGGCCCAGTGGCTTTAAATATTTCCCTTACAAGGCACCAGCCATCTGACACCCAATCATGCATTTTTTGTTTTAGTAAAAGAGTTTAATAGAGCTTGCGATAGTTAGATGTGTAAGTGCCGAAGGTTAAAGTTGTTACAAGAGAGTAACAAACACAAAAAAGAAGGAGAGGTAAGGCCTTTAGATGTTTGATATATGAGGAGGAAAAGGAGCAAACAACACCAAAGCAACCCCGCCAATCACCCACAGCACATTTTTACCGTTAATCTACCCCAATTGTCTCTAAATGATAGGCAGACACACTTGCCAAAAGGGGATTTAGACAGGAACAGCTCAGCATTTCAACTTCAGACAACACTGCGCAGCAAATCATCAAAAGCAGCAACAAAGAAAATTGGATGAAGAGGTGGTCCTTGGGAAAGAAAGACAGGCAGAGAAATTTTCTATGACTACAACAAAACAAAATTATGATTTTTTCAACAATCTTTGAGAGAGGAAAGAGAAGACTTGTACAGTCTTCCGTCTGAGAGCAGAACAATTGTTACATTCCAATTTTCACTTAAAAACAGAATAAAATCAGAACTTTAATTACTTAAGGATCATTGCAGGCAGCACTATGAGTGACAATGCCATAGCCGCTCCTCCCTCCTCTCCAGGATCCATGAAAGGGTCTGCTTGCTGATCGTACCAGTTATCAGCTGGTTGGATATTCTTCTGGCTTTTCCATGCAGGCTGCTTTCCATTGTGTGTGATGTGGAAAAGAGTGAATGAGTGAACGAGAAAGGGAGTTTGTTCGTCTTCCTAAACACTGTTCAGTCGTTTATCACTGGACATGGACAGACACATAGCTGATCATGTTTGAGCCTTACCACGGTCCGATGTTCTGTCCTCAGAAAAAGGCACATGCCATTACTTTTTCCATTTGACTTATCGAATTCGCGGAGGGCTCGCCTCTTAGATAGCATTACAGTGTTGCAAGGGGTCTTAAAAAACTTTACAATTTCACTTGGCTGATGTGTGGCTGTAAGCTTTTGTTTGGAGGAGACTGTGTGTGGAGGTGGAAAGGCTATGAAGAAGGAATGTTGTACGGTGGAAATTGTTCAAGACCCACTCGTTGTTGCGGAGAAAAGTGGCAGTCTTAGACAGGTGGACATTTTGTACAGTGTCATTGTCATATTTAACACTTTGTGGTCACTCTGCGCAATAATGCGACGGTGAAAATAAAAAATTATCCGTTCTGGTCACTTGGCGCAGTTCTGCGCCATGCCTGAAAAGTCGGTTGCAGTCACTCTCCTGACTGGGTGACCAGATGGGGTATTTTGTACCGCTGGCTGTGTGACTGCTAAGTGTTAAAAAACACAAGGGGGAAAGTGGTTATTTGTTCAGGTGATTGTCTTGGATAGATGCCGGTAAGAACAGGTGTGACTCTAGTTTTAGTTGAGTGCGTGAATGCATGGTGCTGATTGCTTGCTGATTGGCAACTTTAGTATGTCTGTGTGCTACTGTTGTTGTTGTGCTGGAGTCAAGCTAAATGCATCTTGATAGCATTGAATGCTTAAGTGGGCAGTTTGTGTGTGTACATTTTTTTGTATGTGAATTCTTCTGGATATTACATATAAACCACTCTCAGTAAACAGATGTTACTGTACCCTGTTTACAGTGTACACTTTTTGTTGTTTTTTATGTTTTCTTTGAGGCGTTTATTGGGCTTTTTGATCACATACTTCACACACATATATGCATGCACAAACACACACACAAATACCCATTTTTGCTGAGTCGTTGTAATACAGTAGTCTCCGCCTGAGATCCCACCGCTTACGATCCCGGTTCGCTTTTAAGATCCCGTTGTTTTAGGAAAACAGAATTTTTACTATACAAAAGTCACCCCTAAGATCCCGCTCTGATGGTCAACATTCGGCTAAGATCCTGCATTTCAGATCATAATTTGCGAAACAAAAACCTGGGTGGGTACAGCCGATCAACCAAGAGTGAAAAGTTGAGATCAATAAACTGTCCGTTGCGTCAGACAGAGATCAGCCACTCTCGTGAATGTGATCACATACATGTTGTAAAACTCGATGAAGCGATACAATGTTTCTAATTTGTGTGTTCACAACGCAATGGTGTGTAACGACAAAGGCGGTTTTGTGGGGGGGGGGGCTTGGTCAGAGATGGAAAGCTATAAATTTTCGACAGGTAAAGGGGAGGGGCAACTGGATAAGCGTAGATCTTGAGACTCATGATAGGATATTACGTCAAAATGGCACGCCTCATCCCACTATGCACCGTGATAGGTCATCAAGGTTAAAACCACTCTTTGCTCGCCATATGCCATAAACCAACCAAGCGGGCACGTCAGTTCATTGTGGAGTGGAGGGAGACCATTTTACCGATTGTGAGCCTTAACATGGGTCACCATAGATTCTTCCCTGGGTTCGTTGGTTAAGATCCCGGTTCGCCTAAGATCCCGCATTTCCTTGCTCCCGAGCACCGGGTTGTTAGGCGGAGACTACTGTATAATAATCCCTGTCAGTCTCAGCCCTGGTTGGTCCTAATAGGCAGAGTTGGATAAGTTAATTGTGCTAATGAATGGGGTGTAAAAACACCAAGACCTAATTTATTTTTTTTAAAGCAGGCTGCCAGTGATGGTTATAATGCTCTTCCTACGTTACTACATTGTTTAATCTTGGCAGTCATCACAGATTTTTGCGGCTTCTGATGTCTTTTCCAGATTTTTTACTCTTCTAAAAGTGAAATACCTTTTTCTTTTTCGGATCATTACCCTTGACAAATGTAGTTTCTATTTTATCCTTTTTTTTCTTATGCACAGTAGAATTGTAAATGGACTGATTTATCAATGTCATGCTCATAACTGTGCTTGAACTACAAAAGGTAACTGCTTCTTTTTCTTTCCTAATCCTTACTATCGTCATTTTCCTCTACTTCTTTTGTATGTTTGTCATACTCTTGTGACCCGCTGTTTCCGGGGTGCCTTGATAGTCGAAGCAAACATTGTGTGGTTGAGGCTAGAGAGGTGAGCAGAGTAAGTCTGATTCCCTGTAAGGACTTCTCTGTTGACATCCACCCCTTGGCACCGTAATACCGTACTAAGCAGGTGGTTGGTGGGTGCTCTGATGTGGTTTGCTTCATCTTTCCTGTCAAACATCTATCATCCTTATCTTTCCTCCTTCTTTTTTGTGTACGTTACTCTCTTGTAACACATCTATTCTTCGGCACCTATATGACCGTATTGTGTTGCAAGTACTGTAAAACTCTTACCCAAAAATTTTTAAAAACCTTACTAAAACTAAAACTGTCTGTGTGCGCAGGTGTCCCAACGAAGCTACGACGAAGTCCAACATCCTGTACACGACGTCCAAGCGGGAGCTGCTGAACAAGATCCGTGAGGGCATGATCGACCTTCAGGCCAACGACCTCTCGGATCTGCAGTATTGTGAGCTTCTAGTCAGGGGTTGCAAGTAGACCTGCACCGCAAGACAGAGTGACCTGTGCATGGACAAGACAAGGCTTGGCTGCGGGCTGGACTTGAGAACTTTATTTTTCAAAATGACTGAGAACGCTGAACAAGAAGGAAGTTAAAAAAGGGGAAAAGTGTGTTCATTAACTCAACAACTGAGGATGTTTGGATCTCCAGGTTGAACGCGAGGCTTTTGATTTAGAACTACCACAAATTTTATATAATGCATCATTTAGAACAGCTGAGACACTGTTTTGTTTGCCGTTTGGAATTGACTGGAAGTTTGTTTGTCGTTTGTTGTTTTTCTTTTTAATGCATTGGATGTTTTTTTCCTTTGGGGGGGGGGGGGTCAAGATGCAGGAAAACATTACTTTTGATGAGTTTTGTGGGCACTTTATTGAAGCGACAGTTTTTGTGCGTTTTACAGCAACACATGTAAGGAAGAAGTCTTGGTCTCTGTGTGAGTAAATGAGGTCAGAAGTCTGAAAGCCGACTCCTAGGGGAGGCTGGTCGAGGCAACATTTGGCAAAACCAGCACCTTTTTTTAAAATACGGACTACATCTTTTATACAATTGTAAGCTATCACAGAATTATGTCTCTCTGCTTTATTTTCTGTTGAAAATTTTAGTGGCCATGTCAGAATTGTGTCTAGCAAATGTTTATTTATTTTGCACACGGTTTTCTAACTTTGTTTGAAAGTTTTACGAGTTAATTCACACCATAAAGACATTTTTAATGCAGTTTCTCTACGAGTCTGTTGTCAGTAGCCAGTTTGTCTACGAGTCTGTTGTCAGTAGCCAGTTTCTCTACGAGTCTGTTGTCAGTAGCCAAGAATGAAAGGCCCCCTGTTCTGTTTCATTTCCTTCAGCTGATAGTTCTTGATCTCCGTACTTCTTGGGAGGGAGAAAACTAAAAACCAAACATTAACTAAGAAGATAATGTCAAAACCATGTAAGTTACATTGATTAACATTTCTACCTGCGAGCTCTCATTCCTGAATTTGTTACAGTGAACTTTGGGAGGTACAAAAGAATCAAAAGAAAGTTACTTGAGGCTTTTCCGTACCGCACAGCGCGCGTGTGGTTGACAAAAGTTCTTTCTCTCTGTGCACAGCTCTGCTGGTGTTACTTAGTGCTCACTCATGTATATTGTGACACTACCGTTTGTCGGCACGTCGAGATCTCTATTTTTGTGTGGATCGGTACGTAAAAACACCTACTTGAAAAAAGAGAAAGAAAAGAAAGATCTATATATTTACTGAATGGAGTAACATTCACATTTTTGGAAACCACTTTTTTTATAAAACAAATTTTGCACAGTTGTCATTCATAATAATTGTTTGTGTCTCATTATAGACAGGGGAAAATGGTGCTTTAATTTCAGTAACTTGTTTTAGCCTTTTAAACTTTTTATCATATAAAGTGAATTGTAGTCTTTGGAGTTGATGAAGCCAAAGAATTTACCAAGAGCGCTTTCATTGGCTTCTTTTTTACCTGTCCTTCACATGAAATGTAGAGCTGTAGTATTTTTATACATATTATAATTCCTTTTGCCACTTTTATATTCAAGCCAGCGAGGGGCACGTGGATTCTGCTTGTGTGGGTGATGAGTGCTGTGTGTGTTTACTGGATTATTTTTTTTGCATAAATAAACCACATACAGTGTGGTGTACTCCAATCCTTTGGTCTCAGATCTCCTCATCCTTGAGCTGGGGCTCGTGAAGTTACACAAGAAATTGCTCAATGGGTACCCCGTCTGTTCTTGCCGCTTTTTTTTTTTTTTCCACCCTGCCCCCCTTCTTGCATGCCTCTGTATCTCCCCATCCTCTTCACCTTTTTGGGGAGGAGGAGGAGGGGAGTGCTCATCACACTTGTCCATGATCACATGCGTCGGTTCAGCCTCTCTGAAGAAACAGTTCAAATAGTCCCTGTGCCCCTTTCACTACAAAGTTAACACCACAAGCTGTAGAAACCCTCATTATATATATCCTTTTGACAAGCCATGTTAAGAATATATTCAAGTCTTGAAAGTGGTGGGGTCAGAATCCCGCCTCCTAAATTATATTTTAAATGTGTCGATGGGGGAGTAAAAACGACTTTCTTTCTCTAGCAGAATGTGGATTGTGCTACAGATGGCGCATGTCGTGTAGACTTTAAACTTTTCCCCTTTTTTGGGGGGATATTCATGGTAGTACATTACAGCACAGGTTGATGGAGTCAGTGGTTGGCTTCACACTGTCATGCTGGTGACTAAAGGGTATTTTTTTGTTCCACACACTTTTCTGTATAAATTTACATTGGCGATCTTGTCATAAGCTTGCACCCATTCTAATATTTTTATACACCTATCACGAAATTTAAAAAACAAACAGAAACCATTGCCAGCATCATCAGAATTTTTAAAAGGCAATTTTTTAACTTACTTTAAAATGTGCTGGGTATTACATTGGGGTGATTCTTCAGTTAAATAATTGTATTCATCCCCTTTGTTTCCCATCCTTCGTGTAAATATGCGGGCTGATCTGAGTCATTACTTGTGCTCTTGTAAATTTTTTCACAGTCTGTTCATATCCACGCGAGAAAAAAAATTTTTTTTGCATATATTTGTAGGCGTTGGATGGAAGGAAGAGAGAATTAACTGACTGTTTCTATTGAAACGAAACAAGAAAATGGAGGTGGCCAAAGCAAATGTCCAAGGAACATTGTACATACTCTGAGAAGACTCCTGCACAGCTGTTGTGCTCATCTGATTGTTTGCTTTTTTTATTTTATGTGTGGATAAAAAGTGTTTGCTTGCATGGGATTTCCGTTTCTCATTTTGTTTTAAAGGGTTTGTTGTTTGTTTTATTGGTTGTTATTTTTTTTAATGTTTTTTTTTTAGTCTTATCCATGACACCTTTATCAAAAGATTGTTGTTGGAAACGTAAGGATTGTGTTATTCTGGTTGCAGGGCGCGGAGTGTGAGTTTTGCTACATTCTGTTTGACAAGGGTTTTGTTGAGCAATTCGTCTGGCCAGCTGGAATTTCACGAGTGCATTAAAAAAACTTTTTGTTATTAGTTAATAAGTCACTTTGTGTGTCGTGCAATGTGTTATTGTTATAACAATAATAATAAGGGTGTGCAACTTTTCTTTTGTTCTGATCGTTAGGGACAGGATGAGGACTTTTGATTTTTATGTCGGGTAGAGGTTTCACTTCGCCCTTTTGGTCAACCCTTTTCCGAGACTGGGAATCTTTTGGAAAATGTATTTTTCGTCATATATTACACACACCCCCCTCCCCAAACTTACCTCTTGTAAAATTAATATGTACCTCTGTACTGAACCAAAACTACAGGGGCCGACAGAGTTGAAAAAAACAGGTCGTGCATCATGAATCCAAGGATGATCTTTAACATCCAGTGAGGAAAAAGTTATAGAATAGACCTGGCCAAGGGAGTTAATTGTGTATAAACTGCCATGTTCCAATACTCCCAATGACTTACCTCCCTTACTTGGAGTGATTGTGTAAGAACTGTGGACGTTGCAAGTTACAGAGTTAGGTTGTTCTAGTAACTTATACTGAGCGTTGTTTTTGTGTAACTCGTGCTACCTGTTACCAAGCCAACTTACATTTTTATTTGTCATAGAGACATACTAACTAACCAAGTATATACAAGGTTTATACTACACCAAGTCCCTGTTTAGAGTGATGCCTTTTGTAATCCACCTATGTAGGTCCCCCCCCCCTCCCTACTATCATGTGTGTAACTTTGTGATCTGTACACCACATCTTCTCAGAGACACTATCAATCATGGTCATTGTTATTTTAATTACTGAGTAGGATTTTTTCCCCCCACATTTGTTGCTTGAGCATCGATCTGAGTCTATCTACTAATGATATCCGATTTTATACTCTCAAATTTTTTTGTCTGGATCTGCGTCTGAGTCTTTGATTCGTTTATATTCCGCTTGTTCCTGATTTGCTGTGTGATCTTTTTACCTTGCTCTATGGATCTGTTGTTTGGTTTTTTTCCTCCTTATGCACATCATCTGGGTTTTTTTTTTTTTAATTCAGCTTGTTTGTTTCTGTCACTTTCATTTTATTTCTCTATAATTTATTGGCTAAAACTTTAAGAAAATATACTGTACTGCATGTTTCTAAACGTTTTCTAGTGTGACTTCTGTAGCTAATTTTTCCTACTTTATTTGACCAGTGGTCACTCATCCAGACCTGCCAAGTACTCCCGATGCAATAAGAGCCCTAAAACACCTACTTGAAAAAAGAGAAAGGGTGAAGTGTGGGGGGGTGGGGGGGGGGGGGGGGGGGGGGTCCTAAAACCGATATCGTTATCTTATGCTAGACTAGCCTATAAAATAATGTAATAATTTCTTCAGTTTCAAATGCCACCAGGGCCCAGGCGAGTAGATAGTTGGTCATAATATGAAGGCAAACACAATTGCTTATGAACTGTGATTAATTATCTTCAGTTTTCATAAATACAACGTATAATTGAGTGTCTTATTTGTTTGGTAGGCCTATCTCGATCTGCTGCAGAACACACGTATGCAAATCACTTGTCCTGATTGTTTATTCAATGACCCCTGACCTTTCAGAAGCAAAAAATAATATGGATTGGAACTCTTCTTCCATTATTTCACAACAACTGGTTGTGCCCTTGCAAGAGCAGTAGATAAAAAAGAACCATTAATGTAATGTTTTTTATTGTCAAACAAAAATGCTGAAAGTTGGTGCAGAAGGCTACAATTCTGTAGTAAAATATTTTTGTGGTGATTTTAGACTTGGATTTACTACAAATATTTACTTGGAAGACCTACCATAGCTACCAAACTGTTGCGTAGAGATGCATTGTAATGCGTCTGATGCGGTTTACCTAATATTTTTCTGAGTACTCTGAAGAAGTTACAAACAATTGGAAGGATTACAGTTTTTTAACGATTTTCTTGCATACATGTATCGAAATACAGGCAAAAAAGTTTAGAATATCGATCGCGATTGAGCGATACAATGGTGGCTGCACATCATGTTCCAACCCACATTTCCCATACGCCTTTGCAAGACAACTAATTAATATTTACATATTGTGTGTTCACTGTGTTCAACGTGAAAACTGGCCGAACTTTCATTGGATTACTGGATACTACTTCTTCTCCTGAGAGTGTTTTGATACCTTGTTTTTATCACCCACTTTTCAAGATGAGCAAGCGTTAGGATATCTTGATGTCAAAACCTCACTGAAAGCAAACCACACATATTTTGGGAGCTGGACTGCTTGATCTCAAGCCAAGTCATTGAAAATGGCGGATCTTGAGGCAGTTCTAGCCGACGTTAGCTATCTCATGGCTATGGAGAAGAGCAAATCTACTCCTGCCGCGAGAGCTAGCAAAAAAATTGTTTTGCCTGATCCAAGGTATGTGGGTCTCCGGTCATTTACAAACAGGTTTTGTCTGCAAAAATTTCTGGTGCTCAAAGTAGGTCACCGTCTAGCACCACAATCCTGTGCGAAACAACCAGATGCCTCCGTACTCAACTGTACTGTAATGAGCAAAGGGTCGCTGGTCTCTATTTTAAAAAAATATTTGTTTTGATTTTGTTTTGCCGACAGTACCTGTCCTTGGGTCACAATCTAGGATTACTCACACTTCCCTAACCCTCCCTGTCATATTCTGATATATAATTGTTGTTTTATTGCAGGAAAATCAGTGAATGAGGACACTTTTTCAGCTTTTTGTAGACCACTCAATCAATCAGTACTCACTCTGACACTCACTCTTTGCTCTGCTGGACTGGCACAGATTTGGGAAGGGAGAAATTGCAGTTTTTGCGTACTTTGAACCAAGTTGTTGTAATTCAAAATGTCAATTTCTTTCTATGGAGATTAATTTTAAGTAGGCTGCATTTTGTGTCTTATTATGTTATAGCAGACAAGTATTATTTTGATTTTGATTGATTATTTGTGCAGGGTTGCAATGATTATATAATGTTCTGTGATGTCTTTCTTGACACATGAAGGAGACTTTTAAGATTCTTTGGCCAAATGGACTAGAGGTAGAAGCTGCTGTTTTGAAAGGTAGAAAGAGGAAGAAGGGCAGAGGAAGACAGAACAACATGCACATATGGCCCATACAACTTTACAATAATAACCCAGTCAGTTAGGCTAGAAATACAGAGCTGATCAAGAAGACAGACATCAGGAAGGAATGGTGGGTTCCCATGAGCGCCAATGTCTGCTCCAGACAAATAAGAATTTGAGAGTAGGCTAATTTATTGGGGCAAGACTTAGGTGGGGTTTATTTTTCTTCTAAAGTTTGATTGAAGGCTGAAGGCACATTTTGTCCCTCCAAAACCTACCTGGATGATTGGTTTCAACACATCTTGTGACATTACATTGTCGTGGCGTATTTGATTTAACAACCTGCCCCCTGTACTGTTTGGTGTGTGCTGTACTGTACCACTGTACAGGCCCAAGCCATATTTGGATTATGGAGAGGACTTCCATAACGAGTGACCACTAGGCTATGTGAGACAGAGTAGAATTTAGGGTAGGTTTTGGGTTAGGGTTAGGTCTCTTCTTTATTGTAGTGTTTGTTGGGGTGGTCGCTCGTTTTGGAAGTCCTTCTGAACTATGTATGAACAAGAGAGAGATGTTTAAGTAAAAGTATGCTTGCATGTTTTCCCTAGCCTGCTTGAAGTTGAGCGGACCTCTGACTGACAGGGTGCTATCCGATTGCCTAAGTGGCGTAACGGCATTCAACAGAGCGTTTTGTATTGGTGATGTTTTAGAGGAAATAGTTAACACTTTGTGGTCACTTGGCGCAATAATGTGACAGTGAAAATGGTCCATTCTGGTCACCTGGCGCATTTTTACGCCAGGTCCGAATTTTGTGTACTGCTGACTGAGTGACTGCAAGCTGTGATGCTGAACATTACGATGTAACATACAATGAACAAACAAGTTTAATAATGGGAGAGACGATTAAGAAAATGAAATTGATGAAAAATTCAGGTTCGTCAGGACGTACAGAATATATGGAGAGAAAGATTTTAAAAATTATTTAAAATGCAACAATTACAATTATTTATCCATTTCTCTATTAACTCACTTCAGCCTGAGCTATTTTTCACCCAACAACCATTGCCGGCTGACACTTTGGGGGTACATCTCAAAGAAAAAGAAAACTGCGTCTTATTTGTCCAAATAGTTTTTATTTTATCAATATTTTGAAATGGGATTTTTTTTAGGGGGAGGGG
>NW_004797858.1:210383-213014 GCF_000002075.1 Aplysia californica | reverse complement strand
TTTCTAAACGTTTTCTAGTGTGACTTCTGTAGCTAATTTTTCCTACTTTATTTGACCAGTGGTCACTCATCCAGACCTGCCAAGTACTCCCGATGCAATAAGAGCCCTCCGATTTTTTTGCCTTCTCTCAAAGAACCCCAATCAGATTTGCATAAAATCCAATGTTTTCCCTTGAATTCCGTTTCCATCGGTCGTATTCAATTTGTCGTAGATAACCTGAAAAATGCGCAGGTTTATTTGCAATATTTCCACGACTAATTATAATAAATGATGTGAGAAAAATACACACTTTTATTTGCGACATACGTGTTTATTATTTACTGCGGTTGGTTCACAACATAATCTTAATCCACTGAAATTTTGCAGACTCCAGATCCCCCCCCCCCCCTCCCATATCTGCGGTTTTTAAGGGGGATTCTGAGAAAAACTGGTATTTTTGGTGAAGGAGTGGTTAGCAGGTCTGTCCATCTGAGTTCTTGTATGTTATTGTTGGTTCTGTGTCTGCGTATAAATGATTCATGCAATACGTTTTTGCGACTGCAAATAAAAGAATCGAAAGTTCTGGAAGGTATTTGTGTGTTGAGTGGTACAATGATAGACGTAGTCTATGTACTGTACTGGTATATGATGTGTTCTGTACAATCTAGTAATACACACATAGCGAAATTGGTGGGGCGTGTAAATCTTTTTATCATTTACGAACTTTAAGAACAAAGGAAATGTATGTAATCTACTGGGTATTTATATTAAAAAAAGATTGTTTTGCTATGTGTGTACTAGACAGTTTATTACTTTTATTTGGTCACTGACTTGGATTTCATCATCGTCATCATCACCTTTATCAACATAGTACTCGACGACACTGAGTAAAAACGGCTCAGTACTCGACTACCCTGGGTTCAGACCAGCTCAGTACTCGACGACACTGGGTTAAGACCAGTACTCGACGACACTAGGTTAAGACCAGCTCAGTACTCGACGACACTGGGTTAAGACCAGCTCAGTACTCGACTACACTGGGTTAAGACTAAGACCAGCTCAGTACTCGACTACACTGAGTTAAGACCAGCTCAGTACTCGACTACACTGGGTTAAGACCAGCTCAGTACTCGACTACACTGGGTTAAGACCAGCTCAGTACTCAGTGCTCGACGACACTAGGTTAAGACCAGCTCAGTACTCGACTACACTGGGTTAAGACCAGCTCAGTACTCAGTGCTCGACGACACTAGGTTAAGACCAGCTCAGTACTCGACTACACTGGGTTAAGACCAGCTCAGTACTCGACGACACTAGGTTAAGACCAGTACTTGACGACACTGGGTTAAGACCAATACTCGACTACACTGGGTTAAGACCAGCTCAGTACTCGACGACACTGGGTTAAGACCAATACTCGACTACACTGGGTTAAGACCAGCTCAGTACTCGATGACACTGGGTTAAGACCAGCTCAGTACTCGACGACACTGGGTTAAGACCAGCTCAGTACTCGACTACACTGGGTTAAGACTAAGACCAGCTCAGTACTCGACTACACTGAGTTAAGACCAGCTCAGTACTCGACTACACTGGGTTAAGACCAGCTCAGTACTCAGTGCTCGACGACACTAGGTTAAGACCAGCTCAGTACTCGACTACACTGGGTTAAGACCAGCTCAGTACTCGATGACACTGGGTTAAGACCAGCTCAGTACTCGACTACATTGAGATCAGACCAGATCAGTACCCAGCTCAGTACTCTATTACATTGAGTTATAACCAACTTACTACACGATGACACTGGGTGAGTGTGAGTGGTTGACAGAAGCTCTGGTGTGATTTGCTTCTTCTTTCCTATCAAACATTTATAGTCCTTATATCTCTCCTCCTTCTTTTTGTGTTTGTTACTAATTTTACTCTCTTGTAACACCTCTAATTTTCGACACTTATATTATGACCTTATTGTATTGCAAGTGCCGTAAAACTCTTACTAAATAAAATAAAAAATGGGTGAGTCAGATACTCGACTTCAGTTCAGACAAAGTGGGTACTGTACTAGTCCTACAGAAGCAGTCTGGTGAAAAATAGAAAAAAGTCCAGGTCTCCAAGTGAAAGGCCAAAATTTAGTGTGAGTTTTACGACACTTGCAACACAATGTCACATAAGTGCCCAAGATTAGAGGTGTTACAAAGAGATTCATAGGGGCTCTCCTGGCCTAGAGGTTAAGGTGTTGGCCTCTCATTCAAAGGTCCTGGGTTCGAATCCGCCGGGTAGCGACCAAAACATTTTCTTCTCTAAAGTTGTCTCCTTTTACCTCCTTTCCTGCTCTCTAGCAATGTTCTGTTGTCTTCTTTCGTTTCCACTTTCTGCCCCCACCCCCTCCTCTGGGCTCCTGACTCTTTCTGCAGCCTACCTAGCCTTCTCGGATAAGGGCGAAAAATCTCGGAGGGCCCGTGTGCAAATTGCGCACGTTAAAAATCCCTCGGTGGTCTAAAACCGATAAGAGTAGGCTTGGGCCGCCACCCGGGCAAAATTCAAAATTTCCTACCAACTGAAAAATATTAGGTGTGTCCCGCGCGCTCATATGACCCTATGCATTTGCGAGCGCCGTAAAACACTTTACAAAAACAAAAAAAGATTCATACCCCC
>NW_004797858.1:208090-209656 GCF_000002075.1 Aplysia californica | reverse complement strand
GGATACACAATTTTTTTTGGGGCGCCCAGTTAATAATAAAATCCTCGCTTCACCAAATTTTTTAACGAAACAAAACAAGTGGGTCAATTGTTGGCTCGCCGATTCCTGTAGCTTTTTATAACTGAAAAACACAAGAGATATATATCGAATGATAAAGCGCATACCGTAAATACATGGGATTAGGCCACCGGGCCAGTTGGGCGGCCCGTAAATACACGGGAATAGGCTCGAGTGAGTTAAAAATGAGTTCTTGTTTAAATTTAAATTTTAATGTATCTTTATCTTTCTGAATGAAAGAGCAAAATATCGTTTAACTTGGTCTTAGATATTTCCTATCTTGGACATGAAGTTGAAGGAATTGGGGGGGGGGGGGGGGGGGGGGGGGGGACAGGAAGGCCAGTCGCACACTGTGAAATCAAGGGTCACCAGCCTGGTTGGCATGCAGCGGTCAATACTTTACTTTACACCTCTCAAGTGCGATCCTAGCCACTTTTATAATGGCATGTGTCAGTGACTGTCAGTCTTACTTAACCCTATCTGTAGGCCCTGGGGTGATTTTTTTGAAGATCTCTTTGAAACTTTCAGTATTTCTCAAAAAATCATTTTGACAGACTGCTATGTAAAGTGTACAGATCAGATTAGCGAGTAAATTTTCTCTTTGGAAAGTGGTGGCACAGAGTTCCCCATGTCGTATGGATATGATAGTAAAACAAGACATACGGATAGGGTTTAAACCGTTAAATCTATTACTGCAAGAACCGGAGTCTCATTATTAGGACCTCTGTTTGACGACTTGATTTTTTAAAACAGAGAAATAATTGAATATATATTTTTTGTCCTTTGTTTCTTCTTTCTTGGCCCCGCCAATGTCAAAAAAAAAAGAAAGAAAAATGAATGACAAGAAAAGTCAATGCCATTCATCCCTGGCATGTAATAATGATTTGGGGAATCTTTTACTTTGTAGAGTCAGTGAGGCAGGCAGTGGTCAAAGTCCACAACTCTGGCCACCCAAAAAAGTTGCAGTGCAGTTTGAAGACAAGAAGTGGTAAAATTCCACTTTCACACCACCATGGCCATGAGCCCTGCTCAGGGCTCTTGGTGTTGAATAGCAAGTAGGCCTACCCCCACCCACACACACACACACACACACACACACACACACACACACACACACACACACACACCTTAGTAAAAAAAATTTAAACAGGGAAAGATCGGTTAAAAGGGAACCTGGGTAGATTCTAAATGCGGCCACACGATGACGTACTCATGGCGATTTCTCAGCTTTCATGTAGCAAACGCTTTGTTTCGCTGATCATGACAAAATTGTCGTGTGTGGGTGTTGCTTGTTTGAGTCTTCATAAATTGGTCGCTTTTCAGGACAAGTGGGCTAACCCAGATTTCGTGGGTTTCCAGAAATATTGACCAACACCTAAAGTGGGCATTGCCCTACTTATAAGACAAATTTATTTTTATTGGTTGTGTATATTAATTTTGTTTGGTTATAAAGAAAATTCTCCCCGTTTTGTAAAGAAAATGAAAAAGAGTCAAAAACTTAAACTTCGG
>NW_004797858.1:200905-207990 GCF_000002075.1 Aplysia californica | reverse complement strand
CACACACACACACACACACACCTCAGTGCTTTCTTGTCCTAGCTCCATTTTTTTTTAACAATGAAAATGTGACTTCTTTACTTCTTTAGCTCACTCTCTGTTATGACCTGTTTTCACTGATACTGTTTATAGAATTGGAGATAGGACAAGAAAGCACTGAGGTTGCAACCTGACTGTTAAAGTGAAGAAATTTCTCGTGTCTGTTTCTGGTTTGTGAAGGTTTACTGCCATAAGACAGAGATGTATTATAGAGAGGAACTTATCATTAAGGGGAGAGCGGGAGATTCCGTTCTGACAGGTTTCTGTCTTGGGTCAGATTTCCATCAAGGCAGGTCTGACTGTGGTATTTATTATATTATATAATAGAAGTGACATGTCAGATCACGCTGGTAAGGGAAAAATCTTCAACACAGTGTACATGTACACATAACATTTATAACTCAGTGGACTCATGGGGAAAATTGTGCAGCAGGGAATCTAGGGTAAGAATGTATTGTAGGCTCTGTTACTTTTAAAAAATGTGTCTTAAATTGATGTCAACAGGTTTGCTGCATTGAGACTACTTTTATTGAAACAGTTGGCCAATATGAAAGACAGGCTTTTGTCTCGTCGTGGAGTTGGAGAAACCAACATTGTTCCTGCCTTTTTGAAAATTTTTATAGAAATTTTTTTTTCTTTCAGCACCTTTCATGTCCAATTAGAAACATCTCTGTGTGTAGATTTTACTGAAAAAGGAGTATATCAAAAAGCATAAAAGAATTACAAATTTCTGCAGTTGTGGAAATCGCCAAACTTTGACGGCCATTTTCTCGCTAACTAATTTTGCCTCCAACACCAGGCGACCCCCCCCACCTCATTTAATAGCAAATATCTCTACTTCTTGTCAAGGTAGATGGGTATTTGAAAAAATCAAATGCAAGAAAAAATACACACAGGCTTGAAGAGGAGCATTATCGTTTGTAAACTACAATAAAGTGAGATCAGAGGTGACTGAGGAGATTTATAATGGTTCGATGCTCAATGGGTCAATGTGTTTTAAAAAACAATTGTTTCTATCATGAATCCAAACATGGATGCTTGTTGTATGTTCCCGCCGGGTGCTGGGGTTTTGTTTTAGGTTTTTGCTTTTGCTTTAAAAAAAATGATTTTAAGAATTTATGTTTAACAGTAAAAGTGGCTAACCTCTGTTGGCTGTCAGTAGGCCTACCTGAGTACGACCTGTGTGGACAACTCTGAAGAAATGCGACTGTAGTAGTTGTGGAATGTCGGTAACCCTCATCGTGACAGTCTGGAGATACTAAAATACTTACACCGATAGGCACTTACTTAGTTTTGTCTTTGAGGTGTCCTTGGTTTATTACAAGTCTCTCAGCCAAAAAGTTTTTTTTTCTATTTAGTGAAGCACTTAGTATTTTTGAGATGTTTGCTGTCTCATTGTGGAAAAGTCTAGAGTTTGGAGGCCACAGTGAATTTATTTTTAGTAGAAGAGCACATGTACATGATGATATCTCTCTAGATCTAGTCAAATTAATTTGTTGTCTCAAAAAGATGAAAAATTTGCAAATTTCAGGTTTTAAAGGCCATGCATGTTTCTATAAAGTGACTTGTGATTTTACAAGAAGTGATTCCCAGCTTGTCTTACATCTAACATCTAAGGAAATGGAGGCTTTCATTTATTTTGTAAAGAAGAACTACGTACATAACATTACTGCAATTAAAGGTTCAACTGAACAGATTGACGGATAGTTTAAAAAATTGGACCAAAGTGTTATCAGAGAGACCTTTAAAGGGACAAAGGTATTGTTATTTATAGTAAGAAAGTACCGGTACTCCACATTTTTGCGTGAGAAATTCTGTTACATCTCTGCTGTATGATGGTTTAGATTATTGGTCTGCTGGGGATTTATGTAAGAGTGGCATTGACGGGCACTGTCGTGCGTCCGATTGAGTGTCTCCATCTTTTGACTGCGATGATCAATATTCCGTGTAACCTGGGCTGGCCCTGGTGCTGGTCAGAACTGAGACAGCTGGCCACCATGTTTGTGGGAGTTTAGTTTTAGTAGAGGGTTTACGGCACTCGCAACTGCATAAGGTCGTATAAGGGCCAGAAGATTAGAGGTTTTACAAGAGAGTAACAAACCAAAAAAAGAAGAAGGGGAGATGAGGACGATAGATGTTTGATAGGAAAGAAGGAGCAAACCGCACCAGAGCACCCGCCAACCACCCACCTCTATGAGAGTAAGATATAATTTACCTTGAGTCAGTCACATACCTTTTCTTACACTTTTATTTTTATAACCAAACAAAAAAATGCGCACCTTTAATGAAACCAGACTTCTTCTATAGAAGATAGGAAAATGCCCACTTTTGTTGTAGGTCAAGATTTCTGGAAACCCCCGAAATCTGGGTTAGCCCGCTTGTCCTTAAAAGCGACCATATAGTCTCCTGTTCATAAATATTTGAAAGTGTTATAAATGCAATGCCCATGAATATTTTAGGCTTTGTACAGCACTGCGGTCTCTGCACTTAATGAGCAATCTCTCTGCTGGACGTCACAATAAGTGGGCACGTGGGCGTAGAAATAAAGTTCACCGTTGGTGATGAATATGGCTGCTCCACAGCATCGACACAAAGGGGTTGTTTTCTTAATCTTTACTATAATAATAAAACATGTGCAGTTGTATTAGTTGGTTTCTTCATAGTTTTGTTTTATAATAAAAAGGTGCTTTTAATATAACATTTTGATTTTGAAATCATTTTCTGTATTGTTGAGAAAGAAAAATAATTGATTGACCAGACACTAATAAGGTACCCAATATGCGTTAATATAACAGGGTGCACGTATACATATTACTCAAAATTTGTTGAAGATGGAACAAGTGGTTGTTAGTGGGTGGTTGGCGGGTGCTCTGGTGTGGTTTGCTCCTTCTTTCCTATCAAACATCTATCGTCTTTATCTCTCCTCCTTTTTTAAAATGTTTGTTACTCTCTTGTAACACCTCTAATCTTCGGCACTTATATGACGCTATTGTGTTGCAGGTGCCGTAAAACTCTTACTAAAGCTAAAAGAACAAGTGGTTGTTTTGAAATCTTGCTTCCAATGTGTTCACGATAAAGTGAACGGACCAAAGTGCTGCAGATTGTGGGAACAGTCATACATGATGTGTGATTGATGGGTTTTTCAGTCCATGCTCTCTACTCCCAACTGATTACTTTTCAAATTATTTGTTGTTGTTGTTGAAATTACATTATTGATGAATGTATTTCGAATTTTTTTGAATATGATTAGGACATGGCATCTGTTTTGTTATGGCAATGCATTTATAACTCTTACATTCAAGACTTTGTTTGATATTTTTATGTCTTTTCCGTAGGAGGTAAGGAAAAATGATTGTAAATGGAAAGTGGCAATGAGGCCAGTGGAATGTACTTCACTGCTCATTTTTCATCTGACCGTAATAAAATTAATGGAAATATTTTCAATTTTGTTTCTTTGATGGAGTTGATTGCTTTTCTTATTCCAGATGTGTTTTGTTTCTTTCCAGTGTCAGGAGTGTCATGCACAAACATCTGCAAAAAGTGAATGAAGTGACGTTTGACAAGATCTTCAATCAGAGACTTGGTAAGGACAAACATTATTATTTATATTAGATAGATAAAGGTTTTTTAAAGGTTAACTCTTACTTCATGGCATGCCAGTTTAGCTGATGCATGGCGTCGCTCGGTTGTATCCAGCTATTTATAACAATACTGCCGTAAGCTGACAAAGTGCCTTTTTTTATTCGCAGAAGTTTTGAGAAAAAGAGTTGGGTTTTTTTTTGTCAGCACAACCATTTAAAGATAGTGTTCTTCCAAATTTTGAATTCTAATTTATTGAGAAACTAGTCAGCAAACCTGTACATATCACTACTGTACATATATCACTACATGGCATTGGACAGAAGGGGAGACCCCAGCTGTTGCTGGATTGATAACAGCAACAACAACAACAACAACAACAACAACAACAACAATATTGAAGAGTAGGATCAGTACTTTTTTGCATCTCTGTGACAATTTCTCTGGGATTGCCACACATTGTTACTGAGCAGTTTGAAAATATGTTCACATCTGACTTTGTCAAAAAACTTCTTGATCTCTGTTTGAACATTAGGAGGGACCGTATATGTTTTGGATTAGCAAAAATTTTATTGGATTGCTATCATGAATATGAAAACGTGACATGAAAACGTCAACATTTTGTGTTTGTGTCAGTATTCTAGCCTGTTGCCTAAGTGTCGTCGGTTGTGTGGTGCTTCGGCTGTTGGGCTCGCAACCGATAGGTCATGGGTTTGAATCCTGTCTAGGGATTACTTTGTGTCTGTTGGAAAGGCACTCTACCTGCATTTTCTTCAATTCACTCAGGTGGGAATGGGCACCTGGCTCTAGACAGTGAAAGATCTTGTCAGTTTGTTCTAATAAGTGTTTGAGTGCTTAATCAGCTGCTTGCACTGTATGCTTCCTGGGAAGCCGGGAATGTTTCATGAGTCATGTTCTAGGGCTGGCTGGGGCAATCATATAGATTGTAAAGGCTGCACTGCAGTTTTTTCTGTTTCTGTTCTTTAGTCAAGTCAGCAGAATCCAAAGTTGTAAGTTGGTTAGATTGATATACTAATATACTACGATGACAGTGACAGAAGTAGCCTACTGTCCAGCATGCCCTAATGGCCACCTAATAACTCCCCCTCCCCCCCCCCCATGCGTGTTAAAAAAGTTTTATATTATTTCCCCTTCCCCCCTTGTGTGTTGAAAAAAAGTTTTACTTTATTTATAATGAAACTGTCCAAGATCGCCTCCTGCTGTCTAAGACAGTCATTTTTCTCCTGGACAATGGGTGGCCGTGGTTGGTTGGCGGGTGCTCTGGTGTGGTTTGCTCCTTGAACCTTCTTTCCTATCAAGTCAAACATCTATCGTCCTGATCTCTCCTCGTTTTTTATGTTTGTTACTCTCTTGTAACACCTCTTGTCTTCGGCACTTATATATGGCCTTTTTTATTGTGTTGCAAGTGCCGTAAAACACTTCATCATCATCCCGTGCCAGATCTGTGACAGACATCGGCGATTATGGTTTTCCAATCATTCCTTTGCTCAGATGCTCTGAAAAAAGCTACGTTTCCCTGATCTTTCCCTGTTACCCATTTGTTTAGGTTCCCTAAGTATGTTGTTCTGGGCCTACCCCTGCCTCGCTTGCCCTCAATTTTGCCAGTGAGAGCTAGATGTTCAAGACTCTTATATTATCTATTCAGATGTCCCAAAAACTGCATTTGTCGTTTCCTGATTGTTTTTAACATTGAGCGTCCCACGTGGGCTTCAACGTAAAACACTTACTAAAACTAAATGGGTGGCCATCTTGGACAATTTCCACTGTACATTGATGAGAATTCCATTTGGTGAATGTTGACGTACTGCGCAGCTCACTCGTGTGTGTTTGGTTTTTTTCTTCCTCAGGGTTTTTGTTATTCAAGGATTTTTGTGAAAATGTGTACGACGAACCTGTGCCCCAGCTCAAGTTCTACGAAGAGGTCAGTACCTTTGTGTGTTTGTTTGGTTGTTTGTGTGTTTGTTTGTTTGTTTGATTGATTAGTTGGTTTTTTTTGTGTGTGTGTGTGGTTTAATTTTTTTATATTTTTGTTTTGGTGATCATTTTCTGTTGTGCGTCAGGAGTTAATCTTGTGCTTGGTTGGTCACATTTGTAATAGAGGTGTCAGTTTTCGTTGGTAAATCTTGAAAGTGGGTGGTTGGAGGGTACTCTGGTGTGGTTTGCTCCTTTTCTTTCTTATCAAACATCTATCGTCTTTATCTCCCCTCCTTCTTTTTCGTGTTTGTTACTCCCTTGTAACAACACCACTAATCTTCGGCACTTATATGACCTAATTGTGTTGTAAGTGCTGTAAAACTCTTTACACACACACACACACACAAAAATTTGGTTACTTTTGTAATAGAACTCGGTTTTCGCGGGTAAATCTTGAAATCCGGATAACTGAAGTTGTCGTCCAGCTTCTGCCTGACCTGAGGCTGATGGCGGTGACAATATTCTTGATATTGCTGGCCCCGTGGTTTTATGCACCCCGCATAATTTAGCAATATTTGGTCATTTTTTGCATAATTTCTGGATTATTTTGCATAATTTCTGATCATTTTCCTTTATCATTCTTTGTTAAAAATTAACAGAATCGCATAATTTCACGTTTTTGGGCTCAGTTTGCATAAGAATTTTTTTTGCCTGAAACAGTGGGGACAGATTATGTTAGGAAGGATGTTCCGGTACGTTCAATTCCCTGTCTGGGAAGACATGATTTTGTCGACTGTCTTTATTTGTGTGCTGTGGTGTTCCCTTCGTGGCTTATGGTCGAAGATGCAATCCTTGTAAACATTTTTAATGTTATATATATATATATATATATAGATAGATGGAGAGTGGGGTGGTTGGCGGGTGCTCTGGTGTGGTTTGCTTCTTCTTTCCTATCAAACATCTATCGTCCTTATTTCTCCTCCTACTTCTTTTTCTCTGTATGTTACTCTCTTGTATGTAACACCTCGAATCTGCGGCACTTATATGACCTTATTTGCAAGTGCTGTAAAACTCTTTACTAAAACTAAATTTAAACTAGATCGTCCTGATCTCTCCTACTTCTTTTAGAAAAGCTGTGTATTTTACTCTCTTGTAATACCTCTAATCTTCAGCACTTATATGACCTTATTGTGTTGCAAATGCCGTAAAACCTTTTCTAAAACTAAAGAACTAAAGCTATAGTCCTGATCTCTCCTACTTCTTTTCTATCATGTTTGTTACTCTCTTGTAACACCTCTAATCTTCGGCACTTATATGACCTTATTGTGTTGTGTGGTTTGCTCCTTCTTTCCTATCAAACGGGACAAACATCTGTCGTCCTGATCTCTCCTCCTTCCCCCCGGGGCAGTGCCACTGACTGAAGTGTCTTTAGGCCATTCCCAAAGGGGGGACATTTCTCGTTCAAGCACAGTTGAATTGTAAATGGGCTGACTCATGTCACGCTCATAAATGTGCCTGATCTACAACAGGGA
>NW_004797858.1:198321-199879 GCF_000002075.1 Aplysia californica | reverse complement strand
CAACAAAACAACCCCCCACACACAAAATCCTGTTTCTGTTTCATGTGTGAAAACCTGTTTCTGACTTCTGACATAATGGAGTGACTGGCGACTGCAAAGCTATGATATTTACTTGGGAAATTCGCGTGATCTGTAAACTGGTCGCTTTTAAGCACAAGTGGGCTGTCCCGAAAAATGCAGTTTTGAGAAGATCGAAGGTAAAATTTTTGGATCCGTGTTCAGTTTCTTTAAAAGACAAGGAGAGTTTTCGCTTTAACCAAACAAATATACACACCAATGAAACCAAACTTCTCCTATAGGTAGGACAATGCCCACTTTTGGTGCAGGTCAAGATTTCTGGAAACCCCCGAAATCTGGGTTAGCCCGCTTGTCCTAAAGAGCGACCAACTCATCGACACTTCCCTCTTCTCGTTTAGTTATTTTTTATGTGAGGTGCGTTCTTCCTTTTCTGGTCCCCCCCCCCCCACCTTCTTTAGTGTGGGTGGTTGGAGGGCGCCACTGGTAGGTCCTTCTTTTTTCCCCCACTGTTGTGTCTGTCTGTCTGTGTTACTTTTCCCCAGCACTAAATGACCTTTATTGTGTCGATGTGCTTCTCTTTACTCAAACAAACAAACAAAAGCCGATGACATTTTCCTATCAATTAGACACCAGATAGCAGGAAATACAATGAAAAAAACCCGACGAATTATCGAGATCAGGTGAATCAGTTGGCCTCGTAATACCGGCATATATATTCTATTTCGAAATACCATCACAGAAACTACTCCCATCATTCTTTATGACAAACCTTTTTTTTGTCTCAACCCCACGGCTGTGGCCTAGTTTTTGAGAGAGAATTGTGGGTGGTTGGCAGGTGCTCTGATGTGGTTTGCTCCTTTACTCCTATGAAACATCTGTCGTCCTTATATTACCTCTCCTCCTTTTTTGTGTATGTTACTCTCTTGTAACACATCTATTCTTCGCCACTTATATGACCTTATTGTGTTGCAACTGCCGTAAAATAAAACTCTTACGAAACGAACAGTTTTCTTTAATACATGTACGAGCTTTGGAAATATTCCAGCTAGATTACACACGTAAGTTAAGCAAACCTGGTGTAATTGGTGTTTTTGCATAATATTATAAGCTTATTAAGGAGCATTGTCACCTGCCCTGCTGTCTGCTCTCGCGGCTAATTGAGAGGCGCCTCATTTTTCCTCATCCTTACTGTCGTCATTTGTCCTCTACTTCTTTTGTATGTTTGTCACTCTCCTTTTCCGGGGTGCCTTGATAGTCGAAGCAGACTTTGTGTGGGTGGTTGGTGAGTGCTCTGGTGTGGTTTGCTTCTTCTTTCCTTTCAAACGTCTATCGTCTTTATCTCTGCTCCTTTTTTGTGTTTGTTACTCGCTTGTAGCACCTCTAATCTACGGCTCTTATATGACCTTATTGTGTTGCAAGTGCCGTAAAACTCTTACTAAAACTTAAAAAAAAAAGACTTTGTGCTGTTGAGGCTAGAGAGGTGAGCAGAGTAAGTCTGATTCCCCGTTTGGACTTCCCTGTTGACATCCACCCCTTGGCG